>NC_077229.1:1007401-1247513 GCF_027887165.1 Monodelphis domestica
GGCTCCGCCAGGATCTCAGCCGAGCCGAGCCTTGGCCCCGGGGGCTTCTTGGGGTCCCCCTGTTACATCTGGGGAAACCGAGGCAAGCTACGGTGGCAGGACTTGCCCGGGTCACTACGAGCCGAGGCGTGTCTGAGGCAGGATTTGAAGCTGGTTCTTTCCCGACCCCGAGCCCAGCACCGTGCTCTGAAGGGGCTCAAACCCGGGAGGCCAGGCAGGTTCCTCCGACCCCGCGCAGCGATGGGCTCGGAGGGGCATCGGGTGGAGGAGGAAGCGGGAGCCCCCGGCCGCCTCTGGGCTCCCTGCCCTGCCCCGGCACCCCGAGCCGCTTTCCCTCTGCCCGGCGGCCGCTTCCCCGCCTCCCCCGCCCTTCCCCACCGCGCCGAGCAGGGAGGACGAGTCCAGGCGTCTGCCAGAGGCGGGCAGAAAGGAGGGCCGAGAGCACGAGAGCCTGCGAGAGTCTCTACCCAGACCCGGCTCTGTCGGGCCCCCGGAGGACTGGCGCGGCACGTGCGACGTCCTTGGCTTCCGGCCTCCATCAAGGAGGTGCAGAAACGTCCAGTACGACGGCCTCAGGAAGACCCGCCTCTCCGCCCGCCTCAGTCTCCTCATCTGCAAAACGGGGGTAACGAGGAGCCCAGATTTCCGCCATCCTCTCCTGTGACCTGAAGAGCATGGCCAGCCCACAGCCCCCGACTGCTGTGCCCCGGGCTAGAGGCTCCGCACAAAGACCTTTCCTCCGGGGCTGCACCTCGGGGAGTGGCGGCCCCAGAGTGACCAGGACCGGGTCGGGGGACGTGCGGACGGATGACCCCTCCATAGCAGCAGAGTGCTGCTTCCACCAGGGAAACCGAGGCACAAAGGGGCACCGCCTTTGGCGGCCTGGAGGCCGATGCACCGTGGCTCCCAAACTGCTCTCTCCTGAGGGGCTCCTGGCCTCAACTCCTCCTCCTCCTCCTCCCTCTCCGACCACCCCTCAGCCTGCTGGGTCAGTCCTAGGTGATGCCCCTGAACCGTCCAGCTGCTTGGATGGTTGCCAGCCCCAACCCTGCTCCGGGCCTCAGGCTTCCAGCCCGAGGCTCATCCCCAACCGATGGGAGCCCCGACCTGTAGAGTTCACCCTGCCGTGACCTCCGGTCAGTGTCATCTCTGTGGCTCTAATGGATTTCACCTGAGAGCCTCTGGTCGATTTCACCCCTCAGGCCCCCCTGGTCGATTTCACCCCTCTGCCCCCCCGTCGATTTCACCCCTCTGGCCCCCCCTGGTCGATTTCACCCCTCCAGCATCTCTCCGGTGCTCTCCCTTCGCTCTCATCCCCTCCTACGGGGGCTAGTGGGTCCGGCTCCAGACGATCCTAAGATGTGGGTTTGGCCCGTGTCACCCCTGCTCCATAACCCTCCTTGGCTCCTAGGGCTTCCAGGACCCAACAGGAAATGCGCTGTTTGGCCTTTGGCCTCCCCCAGGCCTGCTTCCAGACTGGCATCGGCCCCTCCCCCCACAGGCGTGCCCGGGGTTTTCCCAGAGGCCTCCTGTTTGCCTTTGTGGGCCCTGAGGGTGGGCCCGGGCGTCTGGGGGACTCCTGCGCCCTGCCGGGATCCCAGAGACCTGGGCTGGTGCAGTGAGGCCCGGAGCGCAGACCCGGCAGAGGCCAGCAGAGGAGGCCGACGAGCCCGGGCGGCGCCTCGGTGGGGGGACGGGACTAGCCAGGGCCCCCCTCTGACCTCCTTCCTCGGTCCGCAGGCCACAGGAGACGCCCCCACCACGCCCAAGCCCCCGAAGGACGGCAGGGAGAGCTGCTTCTGGGCCTCGCCGGCCCCCCAGCCCGCGGCCTCGAACCCCGACGCGGCCCCTCCCGATGTGCTGCCGCGGCCCAGCGACGCGACGCCCAAGGCCAAGCCGGCCGCGGCCTCCAAGGACCCCGAGGCGCCTCCGAGCGTGGCCTGTCCGGCCCCAGGTGAGGAGGAGCCGGGCGGGGGGGGGGGGGCCGATGAGCCCACATGGGCCGTCCCTGCTGCAGAGATGACAGCGAAGCCCGAGGGAGGCCCGAGGAAACGGCCTCCGATTGGGCGGGCGTCCGAGGGGCCCGCCGGGACCACAGAACTTGGGCGTTGGCCCAGGTGTCGCCGTGAGGCTGGGGGAGCTCAGCTTGAACCCACCCTGGGCCGAGCCTGCGAGCATCTGGGGGCTCTTCCTGGCCCCCCCCAGCACCGGGCCTGCCCTCGTGGGGAAGCCTGTGCGGGGCCGAGGAGCACGGTCCGGGCAGGGCGCCCGGCCTTCTCCCCCAGACGGAGGCTCCCGGGGAGCGCACAGAGGGCCTCCCCCCTCCCCCTTCCCCCGGGAGGGCAGGCAGTGGGCTCGAGGGCCCAGAGAGGTGAGAAGCCCTCAGCTAGAGAGGGACAGAACCAGCATTCGAACCCAGGACTTGAGTCACCCCAGGCTCGGTTTCCGGGAGGCCCAGCCCCAGAGCCCCGTCCCTGGCCGTCCACCCGTGCCCACGGCCCGACCTCGCGGGGCTGCGCCGTTGTCTGCCAGCAGAGCCGCCCATTTCCTCTCGCCTGGTGTGTGCCTCTCCGTGGGCCCGTGCTGGCTCCGGGGCATTTGGCCCCCCCGAGGGGGAGGCATCCGGACTCCTGTGTGTCCGAGGCCGGGGGACGCCCTGACGCCCTCTTTGCCGTCAGGGGAGGAGCTGGCAGCGGGCGGCCACTCGGGACCTCGGCCGCCGGAGAGCCTCCTCGGGCCGCAGGTGGACGCCGTCACCGCCAACCGCCCCGAGCCGGGGCCCGCCGAGCCTGGGACCGGCCCCGTCACGGGACGCGCCTGTGGCCAGGGTAAGGGGGCCCCGGCGGGGGGACCCCAGACGCGGACGGCTTCGAGCTCGGGGCCTCCCGGCCTCCGGCGGCGCCTCACCCCGCACTCTGTCCCCAGCCTCCAGCTCCAGGCCTTCGGGAAGCCCGGCCCCCCGCGCAGAGCCCCCCCGGGTAAAGGGCCGCCCGCCGCCCGCCATGCCCAGGCTCGTCATCCCCTCGGCCGCGGCCAAGTTCCCCCCCGAGATCACCGTCACCCCCCCGACCCCGACGCTCCTGTCCCCCAAGGGCAGCGTCTCGGAGGAGACCAAGCAGAAGCTGAAGGTGAGTGAAGCGGGCGCGGGGGGGGGGGGGGCTCCCCGCCGGCCCCCCCGGCCCGGCCTCACCCGCCCGCCGGCTCCCTCCCGCAGTCGGCCATCCTGAGCGCGCAGTCCGCCGCCACCGTGAAGAAGGAGAGCCTCTGCCAGCCGGCCCTGGAGATCCTCGAGCTGTCCAGCCAGGAGTCGTCCCTGGAGAGCGAGAGCGACGACGAAGACGACTACATGGACATCTGACGGCGCTGCAGCCTGTTTGTAATAAAGCGCGAGCATGTGGCCGCGTGCCGGCGTCACCTGACCTCCGGGTTGTGCCTCTCGGGCTCCGTTCTGGGGGGGCTGCTGGTCTGGGGGCCAGAGGGCCCCCTAAACATCTTCCCCTTCTGGCCCGATAACAGCCCTAAGACACAAGGGGGCAGGCTAGGCAAACGGGATGAAGTGACTTGCCCAGGGTCACACAGCCAGCACGTGTCTGAGGCCAGATTTGAACCCAGGTGCCCTTCGGGCACCCATTCTCCTCTCTGGGACTCGGTCTCCTCCTTTGTAAAATCAGGTTATCCTTCCCGAGAAAAGGCCGGAGGGGCCCAGAGGGTCTTCTGAACTGCTTTAATCCCAGGAGAAATCTGCACTCGCAGCCGCTGCCAGGATGGGGAACTCCCTCCCTCCCAAGCAGCCAGGCCAGCTTTCCCGGAGAGGAGGGCCAAACGATACAAGCCCGACCCCGCGGCTCTGGGGCTGCAGACGGCCCATTCGAGCTGCTCGGTGGCCCTCTGAAGCCCGCCGCTGCCCGCTCCCTCCCGACGCAGGCCACTCGGGCTCCCAGACCTTCTGGTTTGGGGCGAGGAAGCAGCACGGAAATGATGCAGATCCCCTGGCGGGGAGGGGCGCGGGCCAGGGGACTTGGCCGTGTTGTCCTGGGATCCGTCGCTAGGCGGCGAGTCCCCGTAGCCAGGAGTCCGGGCCGGGATCCTCGGCCCCCTCAGCCTTCTCGAGTCACGGCGGCCGGCTCCAAGAGACGCTCCTCTGGCGGTCTCGGGAGAAAGCCCCTTCCGGGAGAGAGATGGAGCCTGCCGGGCCTGGGACCTTCCCCACCGCGGGACCCCGGCCTCAGGCTCCCGCGGCTCAGTCACTCTCCGCCTCTGCGAGCCGTTCACCCTCCATCACGTATCCGGGGATCGACTTTTACTCCTGCCACGTCTCCGCTTCTTCCCCAAAGGCTCCAGCCTGGCTAAAGTGTTCCACAGTGGGGTCCGCCCCGGGCACACCTTGGTGCCCTCCCACTGGGGGCTTCCAGCCATTTGGAACAGGAGCTCTGGGGACAGCCGCGGCCACGGGCCTGAGCCGCGAGCTCCGCCCCGGCAGCAAGCGTGTGCAGCCCAGCCTGCACTCCCTCCCGCCCCAGGCCTTCTGGGACGTCCTCTTTAGCTGCCCCCCCGAGCACTGGACCCAGCTCTGCGGGCGCCCCTCCCTTCTGCAGTGCTCCCTTCCAGGCTCTGTCGATGCTAACGCTAGCTGTGGGGCGGCGTCTTCCTGACTGAGAAGCTCCGGATTTGGGCTGCGGAGTTCCTGAGGGCGCGAGTGGGGACGGGCGAGATCGGGGCCGGCTCGCTCGGGGGCCCCCGTGGCGCAGCGACGGCTTTGCGCAGGGCCCTCACCTCGTCTCCTCTTCGGACCACCGTTTGGCTGTTTGCATAGCGGGGGCTTCTCTGCGGTCCAGTTTGCTTTGTGCTTCCTGTCCCCGGCCGGGGATTCCTTCTTCAGTTGCTCTCCCATAGTTCTCATTTCCTTGCTCAGGCTCTCCCCCGGCACCCTCGTTTCCCTCGCCCAGACTTGGCAAACGTCATCGGCTTCTCGGGCTCGTCGTCTGTGCCGAGGCCGTGCTTGCCGTCCGGAGGCGTCTCCCTCTCTGGGTCCGGCCGTGAGCCTTGCCGCCACCATGGTGGGATTCGGCTTCTCCGTGGCCGCTCTTCCGGCCGCCTTCCTGGCTTCGGTCTGCCCGTCAGAGCCAGGCCCGGCCCCTGCTGCTCTTTCATTCCGGGGCAACGTTGGTCCCTGCTCCCCCCGCCTGGGTTCTGCCGCCGAGAAAGGCCCCTTTGGAGACCGGGCGGACCCCTTCTGGGCTCGGCCACCGCCAACGCTGTCCGTTCCGGGTCACTGAAGGGGGCTGCCAGGTCTGGACTTACTCTGCTGCTGCTCAGGACCCGGCCTGGGGCCTGGGACTGCCACTCCCTGGAATGCCAGCCGGCAGCGCGCCGTGCCCAGCGCCCAGGGGGATCTCACTGGCTCGCCGTGCTGCCTCGCTGGGGTTTCCCTCGGCCTCCCTTTCAGGATTCCGTCCGATGCGTGTCGTGCCATTCTTGGGCCCGGATCGTACTTCCTCGTCGCCGTGGCCCCCGCCATCTTTTCAAGGCTCGGCGCTGCTCGAGAATTTCCCCAGGAACGAGCCCCCGGCCTCCTCCTCCGAGAACTGGGCCGACGTCTGTCCGTCCCGTGGCCTCTCCCGTGGGGTGAAAGGGCCCCGTCCGCCAGCTCCATTTGCCAGGACCCGCCGAGTCTCTCGTGCTCTCTTCTCGGGGCTGGGCAGCCCGCGAGCCGTTCTTGTCCCGTTCTTGCCCGCTCCGCCTCGAGGCTCCCCTCTCCGCTCGTCCCGTGGCTCCTCCGCTGTCCTGGGATCGTCGCTCGGCCGCTCAGCATCCCTGACGGTCCGCAGCCTGGGTCGAGCTCTGCTCGCCATCCAACCTGGCCTCGCATCCATCTCCTCAGTGTCACCCTTTAAAAGTCAGGTCGGGGGCAGCTTGGTAGGTCAGCCGATAGAGCGCCGGGCCGGGAGCAGGGAGGTCCTGGGTTCGAATGTGACCTCAGGTGCTTTCTAACTGCGTGACCCTGGGCAAAGCGTGTCCCTCTGCCTCAGTTCCCTCATCTGGCCAAGGCGATGGCCAGCCCCGTCAGTATGTCTGTCAAGAAATGGGGTCACAGAAGGTGAACGTGACTGATGAAATGACCAAAACCCACCCAAATCAGTCAGTTGTGAACTACAGCACGTCTGGAAAGGAATCTTTTTTAAACGCTTCCCATCTGCCTGATGATCGACACGATATTGGTCTGAGGCGGAGGAGCGGGAAGGGTTAAATTGGGGTGAAGTGACTTGTCCAGGGTCACACAGCTAGGCACTGTCTGAGGCCGGATTTGAACGCAGGTCCAGCCACGGAGCCGTGAGCTGTCCAAAGCGGCTTCAAGCTTGTGGCGAGAATGGAGGGTCTTTGCGGTGTCCCAGACTCCCCCGGTTCCGCCCTGGTTTCCAGAGCCACTGTTTCGAGTGCATCATTACGAGCAAGTTTACAAGGAACACGGAGGCTCCCGCTTTCAGCCTCCGCTTGTGTCCTGAATCCACCACCTGAAGGGCGAGGCAGCGAGGTTGCTCCCTAACAAAGGGCAGAATCGACTGCGCTTCCCTCATCCAAAGCTCAAAGGGGGAGAATCCACACACACTCCCCCGGGCGTGACCCACCAGAGACGGGGAGCAAAGGGGGACGAGCACTGGTGACGGAGTCCCAACCGGGACAACCGGCAGCGGCTGGAAGTGGCAAAACGCACGCTGGAGGAGGGACAGAGGAAGCGTAACTGTGATGTGAATGGCATAAACTCACCCGGAAAAGGCAACCGCAACCAGAACACCTTCACCCACACACAGAGTTCAAGCAGGGCGCTGGAGCAGAATGTATTCGGCCTACAGGAGAGCAATGATGACGTCAGACAAAAGCAAAGCAAAAGGAGACCAAATTCAAAGGGACCGTCAGGGAAACGACACTTCGCTGATGAAGCGAGAGCAACACGACGTGACAAATGGCACCCCATCCAAGTTCTTGAAGGAAACGTTACCTGAGTTACAGAAGGAACGAGAGCAGGCTCGACTAGTCAGGGCCCCCCTCTCCCCCTCAGGACTAGATACATCTCGCCCTAAAGTAAACGAGAGGAAGCGAAGAGATGAGTAGAGCTTTGGAGACGTTGGGTATGATCGACCTCTGAGGAAAGCTGAATGGGAATAGAGGAGTGTGCCTTTTCCTCAGCAGCACGTGGCACCTTCGCCAAAGGGGACCCTGTATCAGGGCATAAAACCTAATATGGTTGCACCCTTTTGGGCCCACGATGCCATGAAAATGATGTTCAATAAAAGATATTGGAAGCAGAGACTGCAATGATTAGACTAATATTAAACGATCTAACCCCAAAGAGGGAATCAGAAACAATGAATAATTTCATGAAAGATGAAGAGAACACACTGAAATGCCAAAATGTGTGGACCCTCGTCGAAGCAGTGCTTGGGGGAAGCTGAGCGCGGAGCACGCGAGCGCGCCCCCAAAACATCCCACCAAAGAAGGCGTAGGAAATCCCAGTTACACACCAGACTAGAAATTCTGGTTTCATGGAAACAACCAATGGAATGGCTAAACCACTGAGGAATTTGATTTGCAAAAAGGGACCGAGTGCCCGGCTGCTACTTCAGATGAGAACGGGACTGCTGGGAGCTACCTCCAGGGGAAATGGAACACTGAAGAGGCCAGCGGGAAAGGGCGGACTCTGATCCGCCGCCAAGTGGACGCAGGAAGGGGCAGAGGAAGCCTTGCAGGCTCCTGGGCGGAGGGTCTGCGCTGGAGGTGCGAGGCGGCTCCCTACCTCGGGGTGCTGCTCAGGACACCCGCGATGAAGGCAGGAGCGTCATCCCGCCGGCTGCTGCGAAACAAGCAAATGTTCTCCCGCGAGGAAGAGCGTCGGGCCAAAGCCTCCGTCCAGGATGATCTGTGCTGGGACTTTCCCAGAAGCCTCCGCGCTGAGATGGGGGGACAACGAGGTGATGCAGTAGGGGAGAGCCAACGAGGAGGCGGAAGGGCTGCCTTGGGCGGCCGGAGCCCTGGCTCAGCAAGCACAGCTGCAGGACAGAAGGGAGACCTGCAGAGGCCCAAACAGGGCCTGGAAGTAGAAAAAGGCCACAAAGAGCTCTAACAGCCGGGCAGTCCTCATTGCTCATGGGCAGGCCGAGCCAGCACTCAGAAAGGCTCCTCCTCCCCGGCCAGGTTGCCTCTCCCGGCCTCAGCGGCCACACTGGGAGAGAAGAACCCGATTGGTCCAGGAGGACGAGAGAGCAGAGCAGCAGCTGAGCAGCCATGGGGGGAGCAAAGGGAGGCGTGGGCCGACCCAACCATGGACAGTAGCCCAAAGCGGCTGGGAATCCGTACAGCAGGCTGAGAAAGAGAAGGTGGCTGCCCCGGGCAGCCAGAGACAGGCAGAGATGAGTGCCACTGCCAGCCAGGGCAGAGCGGGGGGGATGGGGGAAGCAGAGCCAGGAGCATCTGGCTGTGTGACTCTGGACAAGTCACTTCCCCTGGCTCGGCTGGGGCCTGTGGAGAGGCCCCACCCCAAGAGGAGCCCTGAGGGCCCACAGCAACAGGGGGAGGAGCCCAGGGCAGCAGCCAGGAGGTCCTGAATTCAAGTTTGACCCCAGACCTTCACCCCACTATCCCTCTGGGCCTCTGTCTCCCCCTAAACCCCTTAGAGGAGCCCCCTCTGTTAGTGGGTGCGGGGAACACCCTGTGCAGAGAACAGCGAAGTTGCCGCTGCTGGCGGGAAGTGACCCACCCAGGGTCACCCTGTCATGCTGTGCCCCGGGAGCCCGGCCCACGTTTCCTGGCCGTGTGACCCTGAAGGGGTCTCCTAACCTTTCAGCTCTCAAGCCTGGATACTGGAACGTCCCCCTCAGCTCCCTGCCCTGGCCCGGCTCCTCATTGGTTGCCCCCTGCTGGAGAAGAGCCAATGAGGAGACTCTGGACCTGGAGGAGGAGCTCTCCCATTCCCAGGCTGCACCATGGGCAGAGAGCAGGCTTGGAACCCGCAGCAGGGAGGGCTGGAGTTCAGATCTGGCTGTGTGACCCTGGCCAAGTCACTGCACCCTGTGGGCCTAGGAGCAGTTGGAGGAGGGAGGGGAGGGCCACCAGGCAGGCAGCACGCTATTGCTGCTTCCCTTCCAACAGATCGGGCTCTGCCAAGGGGGGGCAGAGTGCGAAGAGCTTCCACAGTCACTCGTTGCCCCCATTGGGGGATCCAGAGGGGCCCCCCCAGGCCCTCTGCCGAGCCGGCCTCCGCATTGTCCTCTGCGGGTGGGATGGGGCACCTCCCAAACTGTCTCCCTCAATGAAACTGGAGGGCGGGCAGCGCCGTCCTCTCTGGGGAACAGGAGAGCCGCCGAGTCCCCCACGCCAGGCTCGCACTTCCTCACTCCCTCCTACCCCGGCCACAGCTTGTCCAGCTGCTCCCCGACCAAGGCCCCCCAGTTCACCCCCACAAAGAGCCCTACGAGTGCTTGGTGCAGGTCTCGGGCACAGACGCAGCAGTGGCCCGGCTGGGCCAAAGGGGCAGGCAGTCTTGGAAAGTCCTTTGGGCA
The DNA here is from genome assembly GCF_027887165.1 of Monodelphis domestica. Classification (NCBI taxonomy): domain Eukaryota; kingdom Metazoa; phylum Chordata; class Mammalia; order Didelphimorphia; family Didelphidae; genus Monodelphis; species Monodelphis domestica. The sequence continues at coordinate 1,016,956 of NC_077229.1, forward strand.
GAGTTCCCTCCGCAGCTCCACCAACAATGCATCAGCGCAGGATTGTGCTGCTTCCCCCCTCCCATATCTCACTGCTGGGGGGGGAGGCGGCCCCTGGGGCTGGTTTTCCCTAACCCCAAGGATTTCTTCTCTACACTTCCAGCTGCGTCTGGTGCCCCTCGACCCTGATACTTGGCCTTAGTTCTTGGGGTCCTGGAGAAATGGGGCCCTTGTCCGACCCTGCCAAACTTGTGCCCTCCTTCCTGCCATCTTGCTTCTGTTAGTTTCCTTCCAACAAAGACGGGCCAACACAGTGCTCTCAGCTTCTTCCCTGCAGCCCAACTCCTCCAGGAAGCCTTCTGGCCTCTTGTGCTCATTCTGAGCGCACCCCGGTGTGGGTGGGAGGCTGGGGAGTCTTTCCACGCTGCCTGTCTGTGGCCCACTTCGCCCCGGGCTACTCCGCGAAGCCACTCTTCTGCTTCACCCGCAGCTGCCTGGGATGACCTCGAGATTGTCCCTGGAACAAGAGTCACCTTCTCGCTGCCAGTGGGAGCCACAGGCTGCCTGGGAAGCCTCGAAGGGTGGGACCAGGGAGGAGACCCACCTCATATTAGAGATCGTATGAGCGGCCCAGGAATTCCCAGGCCGGCCTTTGCCTTTTGGGGTAAATGGGGGCACGTCTGGGGCCCGTCCTGGAAAAGCTCAGCCGGGGAGCTCTAGGAGAAGGCCTGCTTCGATGGGTACTGACTGCGAGACAGGACCTTGGAGGCCTGAGCCCCTCATTTTATCCAGGGGGAAACTGAGGCACAGACAGGGGCAGCCACTTGCCCAAGGTCACCCAGAACAGTCTGAGACAGGATTTGAAAAGATAAGAAGGACTGGAGCAGCTCTGTGAATGGAGAGCCAGGCCTAGGGATGGGAGGTCCTGGGTTCAAGGTTGGCCTCTTCCTAGCCATGTCACCCTGGGCAAGTCACATACCCTCACTGCCCAGCCCCTATAGCAGACGGAGAGAAGGATGCTGCATTTGCTTCTGTTCTTTTAAGGAAAGGTTCAGGCTCAGGGCCGCCCGGCCTCATCTGACCCCTTCGTTTCCCTCCATATCTGCAGTGGCTCCCTCTGGCCCCGCCTTCCTCGGGCACTCCCAGCCCCACCCCCTGTGGCCCCCTCCCTGCCTGGGCCCTGGATGGAGGGCTGGAACTGGGTGAGGAGCTGGTGGGCAGGAATGTGGGCGAGTGCCCGGCCTCCGACTGCCTGGGATGGGCAGCATTGGGCATTGTGCTGGCCTCCCCATTCCCAGCTCCTGGCACCCCTCTGCTCTTGCCACACAGGCTTGGCCAGGGAGTGGGGCTGCTGGGGAAACTGAGTCCTGAGGGGGCAGCAGCCAGCTACCTGCCCACCCACCCCCCGTTGGGATCTGGTGTTGGGCTTTCTGTCCCTTCTGCGCTGAATGGCAGCCTGGCAGTGGTTGGCCTTCAGGGGATCATGGCCGGAGCTGCTGCGGGCTTGGAGCTCCCGACCTCCCCATCCTGGGCAGGTGGTGGCCTGGCATTCCTTCTGGATGCGGGCATTCATTATAGAGCTAATGATTGCTCAGATCCCCTGGTCTGTCTCCCTCTATTTCTCTCTCTCCCTCCCTCTGTCTCTCTCCCTCTCCCTCTCTCTCTCCTCTCTCCCTTTCTCTGTCTCTCTCTCTGTCTCTCTGTCTTTCCCTCTCTCTATCTCTTTCCCTGTCTTTCCCTCTCTCTCTCTGAGCTCCAGCTCCCAACTACAGGGAAGGCTAGCCGCCTCCCCATCCCTGCTGCTGCCCCCAGACTGGAGGGTGAGCATGCTCAATGAGACAGGCAGGGATTGCTGACTGTGCATTTTCCACTTCCTCATCCTGGCTCGCCTGTCTGGGCCTTTGGTTGGGGTCTGGGAAGCCAGAACTGGCTGCCTCCTCGGCCCTTGTTTTCAGGCAAAGTGATGTCAGCTGGAAAAAACGCAGAACTATGAAATGGTCCAAATCAGTCTTTAATTCAGGGAAAAGGGGTCAGCGCTACTAATGCGACAGCAGAGCTGCTTCCCATGACTTCCCATGATGCCCTGGTCACTGACCCCTGGGAGTGCCACTGACTCAGGGGGGACTCTGGGGAACAGAAGAACTTGGGGAGCCTCTAGACGGCCTGGGGCGGTTAGGATTAGAGGAACAGTTGACTGACTTTACAAGGTAAGTGAGGAAAAGGAGGAGCTCCAGACTGGAATAACGGGAGGGGCTGATGCCCTACTGTGGACACAAAAGGGAAAGACTGCCCAGTCTGGTCCTGGACCTTAGCCTGGGGGGAAGCCATCGGGACAAAAGGGATGCTCCACATTGGGTGGGCTGAGCTGCTCCCACCCAAACTGCCAGGAAGTTCACTGTCTGTGGAAGGGAGACCCTCCCTCTGGGGGAGCCTCTCCTGTGACAAGGCCCAAGCCGGGGGTTTCTACGCTGAAACCAAACAGACTGGGGTTCCTCGATCCCATGCTGACACCCCTCCCCCCTTTTGGTCCAGACCGGCCGTCGCCGACCAACCAAATGGACAAATGGGTAACGCTATATGGGATTGGACTCCATCCCTAATGGTGGGCAAGCTCGGGGATACCGCTTTGGGGAAGTGGCCTTTGGGGGCCTCCCCAATGGCTCCGGCGCACTGACATTGGAGCCAGGAAGGCCGGCAGTGTGCCTTTGGCAGAGTAACTGACCATCCAACACGAGCCCATTCCCCAAAGTCTCGAGTCGTCCCGTCTGCTGGGTCCTGATGATGCCTTCGGCCTCCGCCTGCTCTGGTGTCAGCCGGCTTCCTCAGGCTTCCTCGGGCTGCTGCTGGGAGAGAAACGCATAAACACATTCTTTAACAGGTCTTGATCCCCGCCCAAATGCTCACTCCCGACAAGGATTTCCCGGGCTGCTAACCTTGAATCTGCGCCCCATCTCTTTGTATTCTAGTGCTGCCTTCTCCACACAAATTATACAATTAGGTCGTTTACATGCTTGATCAGAAAGATTGCCTCAGTTTACCTAAATGTAACCCCCCCCCCCCCCCCGACAAACTACAGAAGTAGAAAAGCAGAAACAACGTCCACATCGCAGGTTATTCAGGACTTTCTCAATCTGGAAGTGGTCCTGCCTCCTGCTTGTGGCTACAAATTAATGCTGTTTAGCACCAAGTCACATTCTAGCCAGATATTCTGTCACCCCGAATCCAGAACCGCACTGGAATGACTGCCTGGCCACTTCAGCCTCCAAACTGTTTTTAGAGTCAAATTTCAGTTTCACTATTGAAATGGATTCCAAGAATTCTCACGATTACAAATGCTTCCAATTCTCCTTCATTTTAAAACCTCACACACACCGCACACACTGGGGATTTTGCAACGGTTTTCCTTCCCCTTTAACTACCGAACAGCCCTAACCAGGCTCAGATAGCTTAGGCTTTTTACTCCTATTAACTGTTGCCTAGTATGGAAACAATGTGGCAACTGAGTCAGCTAATGTAAAGCCTGTAGATAAAAATTGTTAAAATCATTCTCCTGATTGGCCTGGGTTGTCTCCTTAAATTAGTGTTGGTTCTCCTGAGTATTTATTCACTGGCAACAAGGGCTCATTTACCATTGAGCTTCGGCCGAAATCTATAGGTGACTGGAGTGGCTTTCCCGGTCACGAGGCTGCTCTTCTTATCCCCCGTTTCCTGCCTCGAGGCTCCAGAGTGTACAAACTTGACGGGTACTGGGGAGCCATTCAGTGTTCTAGCACAAGCTTGTTTATTAAAACTGCTGCCGAGAATCTGCTCTTCATGTGCTGGCCTCCCCCTTTGGGCCCTGATGTTTTGCCAGCTTTTCCTCATGACCTAAACCCTCCTTTTAAGAAAAGGGACCTCCTTGATTTGCTGCTCTATCTGCCCCCACAATTCCCATAGTCTGTGCTCCGAGCACCACACGGAAAATTAACAGAAGCGAAGCGGGAAGTCACGTCAGATGGGGGAGAATCGGCGTCTCCCTCCCGCAGAACTTGGCATTAGCTCCGCCCTTCCACTCGCCCTTGTGACTGTGTCAGTAACCAACTTCCTGCATCGCTTGGCTTTCCCCATCACCTTCCCGTACAATTCACCCTTCGATGGCAGTTCTCGAACCAGGCTCCAGACTGAAGTGTTTATCTTGTGTCACTCACTAACAGCCAGTTCTGGCTCCGCCATCTCTTCCCAAGTTCTTCTGATGCTTCCTTGAGACAACCCAGCACTCTGGCATCTGCTGCGGCTTCTCCAATGGACACATGTGCCCTCCGAGCCTCTTAACCCGGGACAACGCACCTATTGGAACTTCCCCACTCCGCCGGGGTCTGGGGACTAGCTCGGTCCCTTCCAGGCTCTCTACTCAAAGGGACTTGGCTCAGGGGAAGCCAAATGGCCAGCTTCAGGTCTGCTCCAGAAACACTTCTAGGCAGTGGGGATGATGAGGAACGACCCTCATCCGGATCCAGCACCTCGGGGCTCCCTCGGATTTCCCACAGATTCCTCTTCAGGAATCCTCCTGGTTCGAGGCTGCGCAACAGTGTGGTCCAGGCTTTGGGCTCCTAAGAAATTGGAGCCCCCAAATAACCAGGTTAGAACCTAGAACAAACCGCGCCTCGTCACCAATGTTAACTGCGCCTGAGACACAATATTTCACACATGAACCAGACCAGAACTTTGGGAAGAAAAGTGAGGCCTTCAAGTTCAGAATTTCTGGCCCTCCTTTTGCCTCCTGGCGGTTATTCCCGTCTCTCCAGGCTCGCCTGTTCACTTTGGGGAGGAATTCATTGGGAACAACTTCCAGGCATTATTGGCTAACGTCTAAATCACCAGCATTTGAGGTTATGAGCGAAGTCTCCAGCAGACAGACAATACAAGCAAAAGCGCACAGAAAAAATGTGAAGAGACCCAGCACTGAAGTTCTTAAGCTTCTATGAGAGGCTGTTTTCCCCCCAAAACTTCATCACCATTTAAACCTCAAGCCAAGGCATCTCCATCCACAAAGAAGCTTCCTCTCTTTTAGTCCACTTAAAGCAGTTACTCAGACCCTCAAGTGGACGCTGTGGCTCCCACACGCCAGCTCCAACTTCCCATTCGAAGCGTTCAGCCGACCTTTCATGCCTCTGACCTGCCCTCCCGCCCTCACACAGGCACCCACAATCCAAGTAAGCTCCAAGATGGTGGCCAGGTCGAACCAGACTCCGTGCTGCCCGATACGCGTCGGGGCCGGACTCGGCCGCCTTCTCATCTCCTCAAACCTCCAAACAGCCCGTCACGAGGTGGTCCTTCGGGCTGCCGACGGCCCCACCAGACAAGCTGTCGCCCACGTCCAACAGCGCCGGGTGGCCAAGGGTCCCCCCATCAGAGCGAGTCCTGCCTCCGAGAGCCAAGCGGGCTGTGTGGGCACCTCACGCCTGGGGTCCTCGTCAGCAGGAGGGCTCAGGCCGCCGGACGTCGGGTCTCGGTGGGGCCTCCATTCTGTCAACTAGAAAAAGCGCAGACCTATGAAATGGCCCAAATCCCTCCTTAATCGAGGGAAAAGGGGTTCAGCGCTGCTAATGCCACAACAGGGACTGCACCAAGTGCGCACGCCCAACACTGACCCCTGCCAGTGGGCTCGGGAGCCTCTAGACGGCCTGGGGGCCTGGAGCCAGAGGGAGGGACAGTTGACTGACTCCACAATGGTAAGAAAGGAAAAGGAGGACCTTAGCCTGGGGGGAGCCATCGGGACAAGAGGGTTGCTCCACATTGGGTGGGCTGAGCTGCTCCCACCCAAACTGCCAGGAAGCCCCTTGTCTGCGGAAGGGAAGGGAGACCCTCCCTCAGGGGGAGCCTCTCCCGTGACAAGGCCCAAGCCGGGGGTTTCTACACTGAAACTAAATAAACCGGGGACCCCCCCAGCCTGTCCTTTGAACCCAAGGAGAAGGCCTCCCGCGGCTCCCTATTAAACTTCAACCCTGCCCTCTGGAGTTCCCGGCCTCCCCCCAGTGACCTCCAGGCCTCCCTCCCAAGAGCTCCGCAGCTCCCCCTCCCCCCACCCTGGACTCCCTCCAGGAGCCAGAGTCAAGCAAGCCGAGTTCGGGACCCCTTTTGCCCTCTTCCTGTCCCCGGGAGGCCCTTCTACTTCCTGGAGCCCTTCAAATGACCCAGATGGGGGCTCGGCCCCCTCCTCTGCCCCCCACTTCCTTCAAGCCGGGGGGGTCACTGGGGGGGCACGACCTGGCCGAGGACCTCTCAGGGCTGTGGAAGAACTCGGCAGATCCCACCGGATGGTCTGTTTGAGGGATTTGGGGCAGACCCAGCAGGGAGAGGAACAGCCCCAAAAGCCTCTGCGAGGGCTGATGAGCCGCCAGCACGTTCTCTGGGCTGCGTCAGGGAAACCAAGGCTCTGCTCTGGCAGGGGAGCCATTCCCTTTGTTAGCCGTTGTCCACCCTGCTCTCCTGCTCTGGGGAGCCACAAGGGAAGAGCTGGCTGGGGTGGGGGGGGGGGGGCAGCAGGCCTCAGCTTCTCTCAGGGCCCTCTTCCTATCTCCTCACTTGTCTGGGGCTCAGCCCAGTGAGTCACTTTGGTTCTGTCCTCCAGAGAGTAAAGGTTGCTCAAGCTCCCTGGCCGAGAAAACAGAGGCTGAATCACAACAGAGCCGTCCACCTTCTCAGACTTGTCAGTCAGTAGGTGCCATCCTGTCCTCCTCCACACAGTCTCCCGGCCCTTCTGGGAGCCTCCCCCCACCAAGAACTTTCTGAGCCCTCTGGAGCTCAAACCTTGTCCCACACCACCTTTACTCTGCTTTACTTTAGCAGCTGAATGAGTCCCACATCTCCCTGGTTTTCTTCAGTAAGCACCTTTGCTTGGTGAGCTCCCTGTGTGTCCACATAAGCTTCTTAAGCAGAGATTCCCGCCTTGCCTTTTCCTCCTCCTCCTCCTCCTCCTCCCCCTCCCTCTCTGCCCCTCCTCTCCCCTTCTTGCTCCTTCCCTATCTCCATCCCCTCTTTTCCTCCTCCTCCTCCTCCTTTCCCCATCTCCCCCCTCCCCACATCCATCCCCCCTCCTCCTCCACTGGCTTCCTATAGGGCTTTGGGAGGGCTTCCTCTCAGGCTGACTCCCTTCCCCAGATGTAGGCCCTGGGATTAATCTGGCATTCATGGCATTCTCGCACTTGTCCTCCCCTGCCCCCTGCTTGGTCACAGGGCAGGCTGAGCTTGGCTGCCATCCTCTGCCTAGGGGAGCTGGCTGGCTCTGCTCTGTGAGCCCCTCCGGCAGGGACTGTGCCAGACGTGTCCAGGCGCCAGGGCCCATTTGCCCTTCCTCAGAGGAGTTCAGCAGCACAGCCTGGGGAAGAGGTGGGCAGAGGGCGCTCCCTTAGTGCCAGTGAGATGTGCCCCCCTCAAGGCTGTGCCTTCAGGGGCCCTGGGTGAAGGCTCAACCAGGGGAGATGTGGAGCCCTGCAGACCCTCAGCAAGGCCCAAAGCTCCCCCAGTTGCACCGTACTGGGGTCCTGGGTTTGGGCTCCTCTCATCAGAGCCTCATTATTCTCTTCCCACCCATCCATCATGGGGCAGTTGGCAAAGCCTTGTCTCCTGGGAGAGGCCATGCTGGGTGCTGGGGCACAGAGGCAGGACTAGGGAGGATTTCTGCCCTCAAGATGCCTCATTGGGTCCAGGAAGTGCTCTAAATTTCTTATTATCAGAGAAATGCAAATCAAAAGAACTCAGAGGTATCCCCTCACCCCCAGCAGATTGGCTCACCAGACAGAATAATCAATGCTGGAGGGGATGTGGCAAAGTCAGGACATTCATGCATTGCTGGTAGAGTTGGGAATTGATCCACCCATTCTGCAGGGCAATTTGGAACTATGCCCAAAGGGCGATAAAAGACTGTCTGCCCTTTGACCCAGCCATAGCACTGCTGGGTTTGTACCCCAAAGAGATAATGGACAAAAAGACTTGTACAAAAATATTCATCGCTGCGCTCTTTGTGGTGGCCAAAAATTGGAAAACGAGGGGATGCCCTTCAATTGGGGAATGGCTGAACAAATTGTGGTATCTGATGGGGATGGAATCCTACTGTGCTAAAAGGGATAATAAAGTGGAGGGATTCCATGTGAACAGGGACGACCTCCAGGAAGTGACACAAGCACAGAACCACAGCATTGTACACAGACGGATACATTGTAGCATGATCGAATGTAACTGACTTCCCTACTAGCAGCAGTGCAATGACCCAGCACAACCCCAAGGGGCTGAGGAGAAAGAATGCAGCTGCTCTCCACATCCTGAGGAAGAACCGTGGGAGCAGAGAGCAGAAGGAAAGCCTGGGACAGATTCGGGGTTCAGCTTTCAAAGGTTAGGACAAAAATGAATACAGTGGACAGACAGGGCATGAACTGATAAGGACCCAGGGGTGGGCGGTGCCCAGCAGCTGGGGAGGAGGGGTAGAGACAACCCCAGTCATGGAACCCTGGAGAATACTTTAAAATAAAATCAACTCAAATCCTTGAGCCACCTCCTCCCTGGAGCCCTCCTGGATCTCCCTGGGCCCCTTTGGAAACTATGACCTTGCAGTGAGGCTGCTGGTCACAGAGAGTCAGGAGGTGGCTCCACCCAAGTGCACACAGAGGTGTTGCTGCTCTGGCCCCACTAGACATGCTGGGGATTCTTTCCTCCAGGCCTCCGGGCTCAAGTGGTGTCTCCCAGACTCCTTCAAGTCCTTCATTCCCCCAAGATGAAGGTCAAGCCCCACCTGTGTGGGAAGTCTTCCTCCCCCTCCCCCTCTGCCCCCTCCCCCATCCTCCTCACTTTACCAATAAGGAAACTGAGGCAGAGGCAGCCTTCCACAGGATTGCCCCAAATAGTGTCTGAGGCAGAACTTAAACTCGGCTCTTTGGGACTCACTGCCCGGCTGCCCTTCTGGGACCTCTAGGGACTGACCCTCCAGGGACAGCTCAGCCCCAGCTGCCAAAGGGCCCCTCCCTTACCCAACTGCTCTGGTTCCCCGTTACTGCTCCACTGAGGGTTCCTGGCTGGGCTGGCCTCAGTTTCCTCATCTGTAAGGGGGACCAGCCTGGATCCAGGGCTTTGCAGCTGGCCCTCCCCTGCCTGGAGGGCCCTGCCGCCCCCTCCCCCCCAAGCCAGCCCCATTCCGGGCCACGAGACTCGCCTCCCTCCCTCCCTCCGGGACTGGGTGGGGTGGGGCGGGGGCGGGGCTCTGAGGGCGGCCTTGGGGCGGGGCTGCGGGGGCTTCAAGGGCTGGGCTGGTGCGCCTTCCCCGCAGACCTGCCAAGGCCAAGGGAGCATCTGGAGCCTCCTCCGACCTATTGCTCCAGCGGGAAGACTAAGGCCAGCTGCCATGCTGCTGTGGTGGTTCGTGCTCCTGGCCAGCGGGCTTCCCTGGCTGCCTGCAGGTATGGAGGGGGGGGCCGGCCGCTCTGGCCAGCATCCTCCCGGGGAGCCTCCAAGGAGGTGGCCGGGGCCAGAGGTCAACCCCGGGCCCATGTGGCTGCAGGTGGTGGCGCTGGGCCCCCTCCCCCTGGCCCCCCCACTCTGGGCCCCCTGCCCCCCCACTCTGGGCCCCCCTCCCCATGGCCCCCCCACTCTGGGCCCCCTGCCCCTGCCCCCCCTGCCCCTCCCCATGGCCCCCTGCCCCCCTGGCCCCCCCACTCTGGGCCCCCTCCCCCTGCCCCCCTGGCCCCCCCACTCTGGGCCCCCCCTGCCCCTGCCCCCCACTCTGGGCCCCCTGCCCCCCAGCCCCCCCTCCCCCTCCCCATGGCCCCCTGCCCCTGCCCCCTTCCCTTGGGCCCCCCTCCCCCTGCCCCCCCACTCTGGGCCCCCCCTCCCCATGGCCCCCTGCCCCTGCCCCCCTTCCCTGGGCCCCCTCCCCCTGCCCCCCCACTCTGGGCCCCCTCCCCCTGCCCCCCCTCCCCATGGCCCTCTGCCCCTGGCCCCCCCACTATGGGCCCCCCTGCCCCTCCCCCCCCTCCCCATGGCCCCTGGCCCCCCTCCCCTGGGCCCCCTCCCTCTGCCCCTGCCCCCCCCCCCCACTCTGGGCTCTCTCCTCCAGCCACCCAGGACTCTTGTGCCAGCCACTGTGGCTTGGCCAGGGCCAACTGCTCGTGCCACGTGACCTGCCCATCCCTGAACTCCTGCTGCCCCGACTACAGGAGCTTCTGCCCCGAGATCCTGCCCTACTCGGGCTCCGTGATGGGCGGCAAGGACTTCGTGCTGCTGGGGGCCGAGCCCTGGCTGCCCCCCGCCTCGGTGACCTCCGTGCTCTGCCGGTGAGCCTGGGTGGACCCCAGGGGTGCCGGGGGAGGGCCGCCCTGGGCAATGCCAGTTCTCCCCGTCAGACGGGTACGGGTGGGCGAAGCTCTGTGGGAGGGAGAGCCAGGGTGGGGCCCCCCGGCGGAGCCTCCTCTGCAGCCTCTTTTGGCTCCAGCTTCCGAGAGAGCGTCCAGACTCGGGGCTACGTGGACGGCGAGGGCAGGATCCACTGCGTGTCGCCCCTCCTGTACGAAAGCGGCTGGATTCCTTTTGGCGTGTCCCTGGACGGCGGCAGGACGTTCCCCAGCTCTGGGGCCTGGCTGGCAGGTAACAGCCTCTTCCCCTGGCCAGTGCTGGAGCCTGACCTCCGCACTGTTCTCCACGCTCTGGGGCTGCCTTGGCACCACTGAGGCCCAGAGAGGGCCTGCTCTAGAACGGAGGCCTCCCTGCTCCTGCGCTCCCCTCTGCCCTGGACCGGGCCCAGATTGGCAAGGGGCTGCCAAGAGAGCTCATCTGCAGCCACCCCTTGCGTCCAGGCTGCCCCTTAGTGCCAGGCCCCCGAAGGCACTCAGCCACAGTGGGAGCAGGGCCCGGGTGCCAAACCACAGCAGTCTGGTTCCTGCTGCCCCTCCCTGCCCCACACCTTCTCCTGTCAAACCAGCCCTCGGCCTGGTCCTGGAAAGGAGCCCCACAGGGGAAGGGCGAGGGTCCCGGCCTACGGCTGCTCCCAGCTGGCCTTATCTATCAAAGGAGGAGCTTCTGCACCTGAGCTCAAGCTGCCTCTGTTCTGTGATCCTGTTTTCTCAGATGGCAGCTAGGTCCTCTGATCTCAGCTCTAGGGTTGCGGCCAGGTGAGGGGGCAAAGACATCCTCCTCCCAGCTGCACCTGGCATTTCCTGACTGTGCATACTCCCTAGGTGAGGTGGGAGGGCCTTAGGTGAGGACCATTGGAACCCCCAGCTCTTGTCCATTTCACCTCTGCCCTATTCTTGTCCATTTCAGCTCTCCTCCATCTCTTGTCCATTTCAGCTCTCCTCCATCTCTTGTCCATTTCACCTGCTCCATCTCTTGTCCATTTCAGCTCTCCTCCATCTCTTGTCCATTTCAGCTCTCCTCCATCTCTTGTCCATTTCACCTGCTCCATCTCTTGTCCATTTCAGCTCTCCTCCATCTCTTGTCCATTTCACCTGCTCCATCTCTTGTCCATTTCACCTGCTCCATCTCTTGTCCATTTCAGCTCTCCTCCATCTCTTGTCCATTTCACCTGCTCCATCTCTTGTCCATTTCAGCTCTCCTCCATCTCTTGTCCATTTCACCTCTCCTCCATCTCTTGTCCATTTCACCTCTCCTCCATCTCTTGCCCGATTCACCTCTGGCCCATCTCTTGGTGGGGGAAAGTGGTCCTTCTCAGCTGCAGCCCATCTGTCCAGTTCACCAAAGTGATTTTCCTGAGGGGTAGATTTGATCCTGTCACATCACCTCAGTGGCTCCCTATTGTCTCCAGAAGCAAACACAAAATGTCTTCAAATCCCCAGCCCATTGCTCCATCAGATGGCATCCAGGGTTGCACATGCTGACTGTGGGGGCTGGAGCTTTGTTGCTTGGTAATTAAGATTTCAAGACAAGAATGCTAGAGACCCACAAGGCCAGAAGGGCTGGATGAGAACAGGTGGAGATCTTGGACAGAGAGTGCCCCTGCAGGGAGGGCCTCAGGGCCCTGGAGCCAGAGGGACCCTCCGGGCCAGTGTGGACATCCCTGGCTTCTCCAGAGGGAGAACTTCTGCCCCTTCAAGGGAGAGGCTTGAGCCCCCTTCCTAGACCCTGTAGTGCAGCATTGGAATTCACAGTCCAGGCCTCTGCCCACAGGTTATCCCTTTGCCAGGTCAGCCCAAGGGAGGAGACTTCTGGGGGGCAGCAGACAAAGGAAATCCTGAGTGAGCCCTGTGGCTGCAGGGCCAGGAAGGAGAGAGGGAGAGGGAGAGGGGGCCCTCTGGGCCTGCCTTCCTGGTGTTTGGTCCCTTTCTGAGGCACCTACTGGGCACTCCCAGCCCCCGGGGCTGCCACACTAAGGCCCTCCTCTGTCTCCATCTTCTTCATGCAATGCTTCTCCCCCCTCCCCCCAGTCCATCCCAGCAAAGTGTCCCCCACTGAGAAGAGTGAGCTGGTCAATGAGACCAAGTGGCAGTATTACGGGACCCCCGGGGTCAACGGCACCCTCACCCTTTCCTGGAACCGCCTCCTGTTGCCTGATGCCAAAGTCAACATCGAGCTGTGGGGCTACCAAGAGACGGGTGAGGCTGGGGGGAGGGGAGGCACAGGTCTGAAGGGGGGAGCCTAGAGACTATAAAGGCTGACTGGCTCATTTTTCAGAGGGGGAAACTGAGGCCAGGAGGGTGCTGAGGTAGCTAGGAAAGGGCGGGCAGGGATGTCCTCTTGGCCAGGACACTGCAGGCAGGTGCGGTGGGGAGGGGGGGGCATTCAGGGGTCAGGCCAACCCGAAATGCTTGGGCCCCTCTAGGCACGCCCTACTCTGACGAGTGGAAGGCTGAGTGGTCGTACCTGTACACCCTGGTCAGGGACCTCCCCAACGGCAGCAATTTCACCTTCGTCCCAAAGCCGGCTGAGCCCCAGTATCAGAGCTGGGAGGTGGGCGCCCTGCGGGTCACCGGGAGCAGCCGTGCGGCTGGAGAGAGGTGAGCCCCGCCGCCGGGCCCGCTTCCCCTCCGGGAGGGGGAGGCCCGAGCCTGCCCGCTGGTGCCATGTCTGCCTCCCCTGCAGGGACGTGCCCGCGGTGTGGAGCAACGAGCACGCGCTGGCCTGGCACCTGGGCGAGGACTTCCGTCGGGATTCGGCTGCCTGGGCCTCCGCCAAGTGCCTGCACTGGGCCGCGCTGGACAAAGGACTGCCCAACTTCCTGGAGGAGATCGAGGACTGCCCCTGCACCCTGGCCCAGGCTCGCGCCGACACCGGGAGGTTCTTTGTGAGTGCCGCGGGGGGAGGGGGAGGCCCCGGCTGGGGCGGGGCGCCAGGGGCACCCGTGCCAATGGCCGACTCTCCTTCAGGCCGATTACGGCTGTGACATAGAGCAGAACAGCGTGTGCACCTACCATCCCGAGGCCGTGCACTGTGTGCGGAGCATCCAGGCCAGGTAGGAGCCCGCTGCGGCGCTGCCCTCGCTGGGCCTCAGTTTCCCCACCTGTCCCCCGGGCTCACGTGCTCCCACTCCCTTGGGTCGGACGGGGGGAGGGGACCTGGGGGGGCCCTCCTGGCCCTGACCCTCCCCTCCCCCCAGCCCCCGCTACGCCTCGGGGCAGCAGTGCTGCTACTCGGCCCAGGGGACGCAGGTGCTGACCAGAGACACGTCGAGCGGCAGCACCCCAGACCGGGGCCACGACTGGGGCTCCCCCCCCTACGGGCGGCCCCCACGGGTGCCCGGCCTCTCCCACTGGCTCAACGACGTCATCACCTTCTACTACTGCTGCCTGTGGTCGGACAACTGTCTCTCGTACCTGAGCCTGCGGCCCTCCAGCGACTGCCGCAGCTACCGGCCGCCCCACCTGGGTGAGGGCTGGGGGGGGGCCTGCAGGGGCTGCTGGGAGCCTGCCTTGCCAGGGTGGGGGGCCTTCGGGTGCCCGCCGAGGAGCCCCCCAACCCCTCTTGTCCTGTGCCCAGCTTCGGCCTTCGGGGACCCTCACTTCGTCACCTTCGACGGCGTCAGCTTCACGTTCAACGGCCGCGGCGAGTACGTCCTGGTGCAGTCGGAGCTCCCGCAGCTGCTGGTGCAGGCTCGAACCCGGGCGGCCAGCAGGGCCGACGGTGAGCTCCGGGGCCCCTTCCAAAGCCCACCCGCCAAGGGGTGCCAGTGGGGGCAGGCAGGACCCCCAGAGGCCCTCGTGGGAAGGGCCCCGGAGAGCACTGCCCGAGGCACTGAGGCTCCGGCTCCCCTCCAGGTGCCCAGGCCTCCGCGACGGGCATCTCGGCGGTGGCGGTGAAGGAGGGCACCTCGGACGTGCTGGAGGCCCGGCTCGGGGACACCCCTGCCAGGCCCCTCGAGGTGCTGCTGAATCAGAGGCTCCTGAACTTCTCCGAGCAGCCTTGGATGGACCTGAAAGGTGAGATTCCCGGGAGGAGGGGCCCAGGGCATGGCGGAACCAGCACCTGGAAGGCCCCGGCTGAGGAGGTGGGGAGGCGTCAGAGCCACAGGCTCAGCCACCTGCTCTCCCCGGATCACCATCTGGGGGAGGCCGGGGTGCTCTGCCCCCCGCCACCCCCCGCTCTCGTGGGCCTGCCTTGGCCCTTGCAGGGAGTCACGGGCACGTGGAGGCCCTCCTGCTCCCCATTCCGCTCCATCGTCTCCCTCGGACTCTCCAGCGTCCAGGGATGCCTTTAGCTCTGGAGACCCCACGGCTGTCGCTCCATTTCCACGCATGGCCTTCTGGGCACTCACAGTAAAGGAAAAGCGGGAATAACCCAGGAAGGCCTCAGTGAGCGCCCACAGACAGGCCTGTCTGGTGACGTGCTCTCTGGGCTGGGTAGGCCTCCTGGCTCGCCAGAAAAGAGGCGCCTCCTTGGTTGACCTGTATTGTGTGCATCCCTCCCAGCTCAGACTTATCTGATGCTCTCTGGAGCTTCCCTTTCACTTCACTTCTCTGTGAAGGGTCAAAGTCCTTTGGGAGTCTTTCTATGCAGGGTCCCACCTTCCCCTGAGCTTTATCTTTGATCTGACTGTCCTGCCTCACATTCAAAAACATCAGCTGCTTCCTCCTTAGTCTGAGTCAGAATAACTTGGCAGCCGGATACCCTTGTGGATGCCCAACCCTGAGCAGCCTCTGCCCTCCACGTGTCTGAACGAAGGGCCTGGAAGGACAGCCGGAAAGCCTCTGCTTGGGATGCTCCGGGGGAGCAATCCAGACTGGCACCAGGAGTCCAGGGTTCAGGGTTCAAATGCTGCTTCCAGTCTGGTTCTCTGGGAGGCTGAGTGGGAGCTCTAGGACCCAAGGCCTGCTGAGGCGGCCCATCACCAGGGAGTCCCGCAGTCTACCTCTTCCCAGGGCTTCTGGTCACTGCGCAAAGGGAGGCCTTCCTCCCTCCCTCCTCCCCTTTGGCCTAGACACAGAGGCCTGCAGGAGGCAGTAGGGCACGGATGGAGCTTGGTTGGCCTGCTTCTTTGGTTCCTCCTGGGCTGGCCCGGGGAGGGGGGGAAGGGGGGGAAGAAAGCTGGGCCTGGCCAAGCCTCAGCTCCTCTCCTAGGCATGTTCCTGTCCATGTCCGGGACCCACAAGGCATCGGTGATGCTGGACTCTGGGGCCGGCCTGGAAATCCAGGCCCACGAAGCCTTCTTGAGCCTCAGCGTCTTTCTCCCTGACAAGTTCCTGGCTCGCACCTGGGGCCTCCTGGGGACCCTCAACGGGCTCTCGGCCGACGACTTCACCCTGAGGAACGGGAGCGTCCTGCCCCTCGACGTTGCCTCCAGGCCCCAGCAGCTGCTCGAGTTTGGGGCCGACTGTGAGTAACCCCGGCCTCAGGGGGGCGGCGGGGCGGCCCGTTTGACACAAGAGGAAGCCAAGGTCAGAGCGGGGCTCATGGCTCCCGGAGGAAGGTGGCAACAGGGGCTCACCTCCACCAGAGGGTCCTCCAGGCTTTCCCCAAAGCCCCTTCCTTCGAGGGCATCTCTCGACACCCCCCCCCCCCCCCCCGGCTTCAGTAGCGCCTGTGAGTCCTCGGAGACACCTGAGCCTTCTCTCCCAACACCCTGGAGGGCTTCTGCTCCGCTGCGGGCGCAGACACAAGCCGGACGTCACTCAGCCACCCTCTGCCCTGACTAGCCCCCGGGCAGGAGCCCCCCTCCCCCACTTCCTGGCTCCCTGCCTTTCCAGGGAAGCCTGGGATGGGCTGGAGCAGCACAGGTGGGAGGCCGGCCGGCCGGATGGGTGGATGGATGGACAGACAGATGGACGGATGGTGCATGTCACGATGGCCGCCTGCAGAACAAGGGGAGATTCAAGCAGAGTCTGGCAGGGCCGCCACGCGTGGCCCGCAGAGCCGGTCGGAGGCTGTGCTGGCTCCCTTTGGAGTGGACGCTGGTGCTGCCGAGGCCCAGAGATCAGGCAGGGCTGCTGGCATCTGCCCGGCTGCCCCCCCCCCCCCCCGTCACTATAGATCCCTTCTAAAGCCAGGATACCCCACAAGGCCGCCCCCCTCCCGCTGACCTTTGCCCTGGCAGCCCATCAGCAGACACCTATTAAATGCCGCTGTGTGCTGGCGAGGTGGTGCCGGTGGGACCGTTCAGACACCTCTTCCTGGGTTCAAATCTGGCCTAGCCGCGTGGCCCTGGGCAAGTCGCTCAATCTCTGCCTGCCTCGGTTTCCTGGAGGGGGCCCGGCCCGGCCCCCAGCAGCCCCTCCCCGTGTCTCCTCAGGGGCCATCCGGAACGACTCCTCCCTGTTCACGTACGATTCCCGGGCTCTGGTGGACGCGTACCTGCTGGGGCCCAAGCACGACCCCACCTTCCTGCCCACGCTCGCCCCTGGGCCCCTGAGCCCGGCGGTGGCCGCCCTCTGCCAGAACGACTCCTTCTGCCAGTTCGATGCCCTCGTCACTGGGAGGCTGGACCTGGGCAACGCCACGCAAGCGGCCCACAAGAGGCACCAGCAGCTTCAGCAGAGCCTGCAACCAGGTGAGCAGAGCGGGGGCAGAACCTGTGCCCGAGGCTGGGAGGTTCCGGAGGCTGAGCAGACCTGCCGCGGGCGCCTAGAACCCAGGGCCGACCTGAGGGAGACGACGGGGATGGAGGCCACCCGGCCCCTCTGGGGCTCAGCCTCAGCACAGGCCCGAAGGCGGTCTTCCAGGGCGATGGAGGACAGGAAATCCTCCGGCCGCTGGGAGGCTCCCCAGCCCGAGGGACGGTGGGCCCCGGGCACAGGAGGAGGCTGTCTGCAGGACCCTCCGGGGCACCCTGAGGCTGCCCCGTCCTGGGAAAGGTGGGGAGTGAGGAGAGGGGGCAGGAGGGTGGGAGTGAGAGGCGAGGCAGAGGCCAGACGGCCGCCGTTTTCCGGTCAAGCGTGAGAGACGCGGCCTGAGCCGCGAGAGGAGGGAGGGAGCGAGCGGGTCACTCTGCTGGGCCCAGGCCAGATGGCAGCACGAAGGTCCCCACCTTCATTCAGGAGGGCCTGGGCTGGCTGAAGCCGGGACGGGAGGAATGTGTAGCCAGTGCCTGGGAGAGCCCCTGGAGGGCCTAGGGAAGGGGAGGCAGGAGGAAGCAGGGACAACAGCAGCTTTGGGCCAGATAAGGGTGTTTCAGGGCCTGAGGACAGCCAGGTGGCTCAGTGGATAGAGCCAGGCCTGGATTCAAATCAGACCTCATTCACTTCCTCACTGTGGGACCCGACATTCAGCACCCATTGTAAGGCAGAGAGGAAGCCTTCTGGGCTCTCCTGACAGGCCCCTCATGCCCCGGCTGTGTTTTCTCAGTGGTCTGCTGTGGTTGGCTTCCTCCCCCCAAACACGGCAAGAAGAACGGGACCAGGTACCTTGTGGGCTCCTCCGTACTCTTCAGCTGCGCGCCAGGCTTTACACTGAGAGGCTCCGAGGAGCGGAAGTGCCAGCCCGACGGCACGTGGTCAGGGAGTCCGCCGCAATGCAGGCCAGGTAGGAAGGGTCCGGTGGTGGCGGCGGCGGACCCTGTGGGGTGACCCTCAGAGGCTCAGCCAGGCGAAAGGCTCTGGGGCAGAGCTCCTGTCTTCCAGCCCACAGCTGGGCAGCAGCTGCCCAGGGCGTCTCCAGAGGGGAGGCCGAGAGCCTGAGTCTGAGGAAGGGGGGCCCCAGCAGCCTCTCACGCCCCCTAAGCCTTCTCTCTCTGTTTCCCCTTGAAGAGCCCGACCAAATGATGCTCCTGGGAATCCTCTTTGGGATTCTGGGGGTCCTGGCTCTGGTTGGCTTGGGCTATGAGCTGGTGAAGAGGAGGAAGAGGAGAACATAGAAGCCTCAGAAAGCCAATATGGCGTCTGCCCCCCACCAGGGGGCCTGTGACGACCTGGGCACCCACCCCCCATCCTTGCCTGGACGTCAGTCCCCAGCTCGAAGCACATCCATCCCCCCGCTGCGTGGAGCCGGTGTTCCTCACCAATACAACAAGCCTCCCCCCAGCACGGACCCCATCCGCAGCCTCATACCCGTCCCCCATGGGGTCTCCGGTGTGCTACCCACTCCCAGAGTGGGCATCGATCCGGCCCCAGAGGGCCTGTGGAAAGGAGTTGAACTCCAAAGCACAGAGGCTGCTTCCAGGAGAGAAGGCCAGGACCCTGCAGGACCCAGGAGCCAGTGGGGTGCCCCAGCCAAGGGGGAGCGGGAAGCTGGGGCGGCCCTTGGCCTCATCAAGAATCCCCTCCCTTGCCCTGCCAGCCTCTGCTACTGGAACTTTTCTTTGAATGTGCCCGGGCTCCACAGTGCCCATCCCAGGCCATCATTTGGCCACTGGTTTTTTACAATAAAGCTGTTCCCGGCCCAGCGGCCCAAGTCTCCCTTTGCTGAGGCCAGGGGAAAAGTGCACAACCCCACAGGGTAGCTGATCCCAGAGAGAGCTGGCACATGAGGGGTGAATCAGGGGACTGAAGTGGCTGGAGGCGGGTAACTGCTTCTCCCAGGGAAAGGCCTGGCCACCACTCAGTGGTCCAAATGTGAGGAAGGGCCCCAGATAGGGGGGACCTGGCACTTGCTGGATCCCAGAGTCCCAATCAGGCCAAACCTTCCTAATGAGAGCTGTCCTACAGCGAGATGGTCCTCCTGGGAAGGTGGTGAGCTTACCATCGCCGGAGGTATTCAAGAAGAAACTTGATAGCCCCCCTGGATGAGGGACAGGAGTGGCAGTAAAGGGGGGAGACCTGAGTCTCACACATGGAGAAGGAGCCCCAAAATTTGGTAGCTCAGGCCCACAGGGCTCTTTGAGTTTGGGGCTCTTGCTTGTGACTTGCACCATAAAGGAAAGGCAGGCTCTAAGCCGCCTTTCTAAGTGTGGTGAAGGCCAGGAAGGGATGTCCTCAGCCCAGTACCCCAGCCTTGGATCCCCCCTCCTGCCCCCTCTGGTCCTGCGCCTCTGCTACTGAGCCCACTGGGACAGGACCACCCCACTGCCGCAGAGGCCCTGGCAGTCCTGCTCTCCTGACCTCACTCATCCCTCCCCCACTCTGGAGCATGGTGGCCTCTGGCCTTGAGCCCCTCTTTCTTCCCTCCTTTGTTTCATCATATTAGACTGCATAGCATTGAGCCAGGGCCATCCCTCTGCTACTCCATCTTGCCTTCTGTAGCAAATGCCCCCCCTCCCCCATCTTCAGCCTTCTGGAACTTGGCACCTGCACTCCAACCCTTCCCCCTCTCCTCTTCCCTTCTCACTGTCCAGCCCCCCAGATCCAAGCCGGAGCCAAGAAGGAAGGCAAGTGAACAGCAGGATGGCCCAGAGAGGGGCCCCACAACCCTGCTGGAGGAGCTCCAGGCACCATGTGGGCCCTGAGCCTTTCTTCTCTCAATGGCTCTCCTCAACTCTGCTGCTTCCTGGCCCCCCTTTTCAGCCATGCTTTCAACTGGCACAAAATCCCCCACAGGGGCTGTTGGCTGTGGCACACTACCACTGGTGCTCAGTGGGGAGAGGGTCCCCTGGGCCTGGGAAGGGCTTGGAAGTCCTATTTACCTCCCACCCAAGCTGTGCTGCATTCCTCTGCTGTCCTCTTTACTTGCTTCCTGAGCCTAACAGTGGGCAGGCTTGGAGGACCTCTTGGTCTCCCATGACTGATGTTCCCACCCTACTGACTCATGGGAAGACTGGATGGGAGGAACCAGCCCTAAAGGGGAGTTCTGGGGTCCCCCCAAGCCCCTCAAAGCACACAGACTCTGGAGGACAAACTCCAGGGAGCAACACTTGGCTGTTCTGGGTGGCTACTGGGTGGCTTTTAGAAGAGTGATCTCAGGTGACACTCCTACTCTAGAAGCTTCTAGGGCTCCCGAGGCAAAGTCTGCCATGGAATTCATGCCCCACAGGCCACATTGGCCTATCTTGTCCATCATGGCTCCCCTGCTGCCCAGAGGAAAGCGTGGGTACACTGGGTTCTCGGGAGGCAATGCCCCAACTTACCCGGTCCCATGGCCCTTCCGCCATCCCACTGAGACTGTGCCTGCCCCAGGACACCCAGTCAGCACTGAGCCAACCCCAGGGGAAGGCCGCTCACTAAGGGGACAGGCTTTGTGCAAAAAGGGGGCTTCAAGCAGGAAGCCAGGGGCCAAGAAGAGCTTGAGAAGGTACCCAGGATGGAAGCGCAGGACCGGGTGCCCCTGGCATGTGCACAGTAGGCGCTTAATAAATATTGAGGGACTGACTGGTGCAGGAGGAGTAGCCAGTCTCAGAGGACGATGGGGTCCAAGAGGGCTAGAAAGGCGGGGGAGCCCAGACGAGGCCCCCCAGCTCTCCTGAGCTCATCCCGGATGCCCACCGAGTGCGCCCCTCCCGGCTCTGGGGCAGCCAGCCTCCTCCAGCAGAAGCAAGCTGGCCCGGCTGGTTCAGGGTAGTTAGAAGAGCAGCAGCAATAATTAATTAGGATGACTTGTGGAAGGACAGCCCAGCCCCGCCCCCAGGCTTGAGGGCTGCTGCCAGCCAGAGGGGCACTGAAGCTAGGCTGCGAGCCCGGGGCCTTGCAGGGTCAGAGAAGCCCCTCCAGCATCTGACGTGGCAGGTAGGCCTGTGGACAGAATCCCTTGTCCTGGCATTGCCAGTCCTGCCCCCTCTGGCGGTGCTGTGGGCTTGTTGGGGAAGCAGCACATGTGACGGAGGGAGGGGTGCCAGGCTGCAGGCTGCCCCTTCCCTGACCCGGCCCAGGACGCCCCTCCCATACATGCACAGCAGGACTGGGTACGGTACGTGGGGTCTTTGTGGAGGGTGAAAGCAGGAAGTGGGCAGCAGCTTGTGCACTGACCAGGGAGGCAGAACTGAGGGGAATCCCCTTCCCAGAGCTTCGCAGAACCAAGAACCTGGGACGATCCACCACAAAAGGCAGGAGGCCCAACACAGTTGCCTTCCAAGGAGCTGGGCCATGCCCAAATGGCAGGAACCTGGTCCTGGTCAAGTGGGCAGGAAGTGGAGGAAGCCGGGATTGGCACTGGGGGCTTTGCCTTCACCATCCCTGAAGTCGGGGGCCAGAGCCATCTGACCCGGGTCTCCCTTTCCCCCGACATCAGCCAGGGTCTTCCTGACTCATGAGCCTGGACACCAGTGAACTCGGCGCCCATTAGTGAGATGCGAGGGTCTGGCCAGAGGCCAGTATCAGCTTAGTCTGGGGCTGTCCCGGTCACTCTTCCCTTCTGAATGGTAGAACCCTTTAGTAAGTGACTGGTTGGGCTGGGCACACTTAGGAAGTCCACTTTGCAGATGGGCATCAGCTTGTTCCTCCAAAGGACGGGGCTCTTGGTAGCCAGCCCCCACCCAGGCTGCTTGCAGTGCCTCAGTGGGCATGGGAGCCTGGAAAAACCAAGTTAGAACTGAGGAGAGGCACTTGAGGTTCTGAGGGGTGACCCGGAGGGTGCTGCCCAAGGAGAGCCACATGGGCAGGGCTGGCTTTGGGGGAGACTCCCCTGGACAGATCGGAGAAGCCGGGTCAGAGAGGTCCTGGAGGATGATTGCTATGTCATTGCAGGGAAAAGGAGCCTACCTTGGGTGGAATGGGACAGGCTAGGCTGGACAGGAGTCATGGAAATTACCACCCTTCTGTGTGGCAGGCACTACACTGGCTGCTGGCCCTGGGGACACACACACAGACCAAAGTGAGCCAGCCTTGGCTTACTTGGGGCCACCAGGTATGGAGGGGGCATAAACTCAAAGCTGGGCGAAGCTCCCTGGAGAAGAGGGCATCAGGCAAGGCCTCACCTGGAAGTAGCAGCAGGCTTGTTGTGCTTGGAAGGAGGCGAGAAGGGAGGGACCCAAGGGCCTGCCTAGGCAAAGGCTTCGGGAGCAGCAGGTGAAATATCCTGCATAAGGAATTGCTAGGAATCCTAGGCCAGCTGGCTGGGATGGAGAGTGCAGGAAGGGATGGATGGGAAATTGGGGGTGCAGAGGGCCAGTGAGAAGGGGCTGGCCCCAGGGAGGTCAAGGACGCCCACCCTGGCCCTCCTCTGAGGCTGAGAGCTAAGAGGATGGAATCAGGCCAGACCTCAGAACCAGAGATGGCAGGCCTTGGCACATATGGCATATTGTGTGACTACATCCTGGCAGCCAAGAATGGTTCTGACTTCTACCCAGAGAGCCCCCATTCATGGTGCAAGCCAGGCTTCTCCGGAGTGCTGGGGGGGGGGGGCCTAGTCTAGGCCCCCAAAGAGCAGGCAGTCAGACAGTCACTGGGCAGGGACCCTGGGCAGCCTGGCCTCAATCCTAGCCACCCCCCCCATTCCCCATCTGAATCCCTCTGGGGCTGTCATGGCCCAGCCCTCATCCAGTGACTCATCCCTTCTGGCCACTTCAATCTCACAATACTTCTGTGGAACTCCAAGCTCTGATGAAAGAGCTCCACAGGCAGCCCTGGGAAGGAGGGAGGGAGGGAGGGAGGGAGGAAGCCTTCAACTTGGCCCCACCCCCAAAGCAGGGGTGGGGGGACACAGTGGGGGGCAGAACATGGGAAGCAGTCTGGGATGGGTATGGCATGGAGCCCCTAAAAGGTTCACCATCACTGGCCTAGGTTGTCCCCATGACTGCATAGGTTCCATCCGAGCTTTGGATGGCCAAAGAGCTAGACCAAAGCAATGGATCGAAGGTGCAAACTACTTGGGGACTTCCCCCAGTCTGGAAGGTGGGAAGGTTTGTCCCTCAGGAAGTACCTGCCTGGGGGAAGCCATCGGTGGCTCTGGCAGGTCAGGCGAGAGGCTTGATGGCAGGCGCCCAGGGAGGTGGTCCTGAGGCTCTTCCTGGAGAGTTGGGAAAAGGGGTCTGAAGGGAATGCGTGGCTCCCTCCCCACTACCCCTGGCCTGCCCTCCATCAGCCTCCTCCCCCTGTCCTATCCCGAAGGCCGGGGCTTGGGCTCTCCCAGGGCACTGAGCCTCCAGCTAGAGACAGAGAGCTCTTATGGAAGGGAGGCAGCTCGGTGGTGGAGTAGACAGCACCAGGCCTGGAGTCGGGAAGATCTGAGTTCAAACCCTGCTTCACACTTCTCAGAGAGTGACTGGGTAAATCACAGTTTGCCTCAGTTTCCTCATCTGTCAAATGCACTGGAAAGGACATGGCAAAGCACTCCAGTATCTCTCCAAGAAAACTCCAAATGGGGTCACCAAGAGTCAGATATACTGAACTGCAAGTGCCTCACCACCATTAATCAACAAACGCTTGAGTGCCGTCCATGTGCCAGGGACTGTGTGAATGCCCCAAAGCCCATCCAGGCCCAGTTATGGAGGAGACAACATGCAAACACACATGCACAGAGCAAGCTGCCCAGAAAGAAACAGGAAACAATGAACAGAGGAAGGCACTAGGCTGAAGAGGGGCTCGAGAAGGCTTCCTGGAGGAGGGGAGATTTTAGGTCAGCAGTCTAGGAAGAGGAGGGACAGCCGGAGACCAGCCAGAAAAAAAACAAAACGCCCTGAACCGAGAGATGGAGGGCCTTGGTTGTGGAACAGCTGGGAGGCCAGTCACCGGAATGAAGAGTGCCTGCAAAGGGAGGAGGGGGCAGGGCATGAAGGGTTTTGAATGCCAAGCAGAGCTCTTCACATGTGATCTTGGAGGTGCTAGGGAGCCACTGAGGTTTATTGAGGGAGGGCAAACCCCGTTTGGTGGCTGAATGGGAGTGAGCTTTGCCCTCAAGCCTCCCAGATGTGAGGTGAAGATGGGCAGTGCCAGACGAGAGGCTGCAGGGCGCAATCCAGGAGGAATGTCTCAGAAAATGGCCAGGTCTTGGCGCCATACTGGAGCTGGAGGGTGAGAAAGAAGGCTGGAAGGGCCCTGGTTGTTAGCCAGAGGGACAGGGAGGAAGCAGGCAAGTGGGAGCTGACATGGCTGAGGGGGATAGCTAAGCACAGTAGGGGGGCACATTTAGGGCAGCCAAGAGGTGAGCCTGGAGCCTGGCAGAGGCATATGTGAGAGATGGTCAGGAAATCCTCGTTCCCCCAGGGAAGCAGGGAGTTCTCAGTGGCCTATCTTGGCCTGTGAACCTGGGAGTGGATACTTTGGGCCAAATGTCCTTTCTTGGATGACTTAGCAAGTGCCCTTCCCTGAAGGTTGATGGAAGCTAGGGAGGCTGCTGGATGCGTCATCAATGCCCAACCACCCGTCAGGCAGAGCATGAATGAGGACCTGACACCCTGTCCTCCACTTGGGCACATCCTTCAAGGCACAGCTCCAGCACCCCCACCTTAGCTCCCTATGCTGTTCCCAGCCACCTCATCCATTCTCAACTCCACACCCATTGTTTGCCTTCAGAAGGACCTCGTCTACCTCCTGCCACACTGTGTAGGGCTTACTGTGCTAGTGAATGAGTGCACGTCCTTATGGGAGGGCAGGACCTCCCCTGCAGGAGAGGCTCCACTACCACAGGAGGCTTCCTCTCTGCCGCTGTTGGTTGGCCTTCGACTTGAGGAGGCCCTGCTGCCCTATCCACTGCTCCCAGGTTATATTCGACCTGAACAAACTAAGGGCCCTGCGAGCTGGCTCGCCAAGGAGCAGTGGCTTGGGCTGCAGGGGACAGAGGCCAAGGCATCTAGTGTCTGGTGGGGCTCAGAGCACTCGCCAGCACATCCTCTTGTATGTCTGGGGCAGACGCCCTTGCCCTGGCTTAGCCAAGCTGCCAAGGTGGTTCACAGGCTGGCTGGTAGGCGCCAGAGGAGGAGCCCTGAGAAGGGCTGCCCACACTGGCACCCAGAGGGCCCGATCACCCCTCTTCCTCAGCTTAGGGGGGGCTCATCCCCAGACCCCCAGGCCCAGGATGTGCACTTGCAGCGTTTCTCAACTTCCCCAGAGGCCTTGAGTCACCTCAGCCTTTGACTCCTGAACCTCCTGGATCAGCCCAGCTTGCTGGGTATGTTTGGTCACTTGGACGCTTTCCCAGACAGGGGAGAGGATTATTCTTCCAGCCTGCTGAGGCCTTGAGCCTGAGAGAGGGGATGGAAGGACTCTGGGCATGGGGGGGCGGGGTGCCCCTGAGGGTGTCTGACATGCTTCCTAGAGGGAGGACAGGAAGCATGGGAAACCAGGGATTCCCTGGAGGAGCTCCTGGGGCATCCTTAGAGACCCGTGGGCTGGGCACCAAGAGTAAGAGTGAATTAGAGGGTTAGCCTACCCTGGTCATTCCTTGCCTGTGGGGGCCCTTCAGGCTTGTAGGCCTGGGGCCAGTCCAGCTAACCCAGACCCAATATCCCTAGATATTGTTCTGCACAAGTGGGCTGATCCAGAATTTGGCCCAAGGAGCCAGCCCAGGCCCTGGTTCCTGCGTGTCTGTGCCCATTCCTGACACCACATACTGGGGAGCCAAAGGGGGATGGCACAACCAGAGATGCAGGCAATGACTAGGTGGGGCCCATACTGAGCCTGAGTGCTTTCATCCCAGAGGAGGATGTGTCTGATGACTAGCTGGGGTAGGAGGCCTGGGACTTTGGCCTAGCTGGGGCAAAAGGAATGGGACTTCGGCCTAGCTGGGGCAGGGAGGCATGGGACTTCGGCCTAGCTGGGGTGGGGGGGGGGGCACGGGACTTCGGCCTAGCTGGGGTGGAGGAGCACGGGACTTCGGCCTAGCTGGGGTGGGGGGGGCACAGGATTTCAGCCTCAGCAGAGCTGCTTCCAGAGTGCTCTGGATGGGGATGGGGACGGGTCAGCTCTTTTGACAGACACTTACGGGCTGAGGAAGCTCCAGACTTTGCACAGCAGCCCACTGTAATTCTTGGCAATCTTTATTAACTGGGCCCACTTGGACAATGAGCTCCATGAGAATTGCTGAGGGCCAATTTGGGCCAAGAGCAGGCATACCCCACGGGGTTCTGGGGTGGAGAGTCTCAGGAACAGTGGATAGATGCAAGTGCAAGGAGATGCTTTTGGAGGGGAGCCTAGAGGCAATTAGGTGGCAGCGATGGGGCTGTGTGACCCTGGGCCAGTCATTCCACCTGGGTTTCCTCATCTGGGAAATGGGAGAGAATTGAGCCGGCCTCCGGGGTCAAGTGAAGTGAGTGGAGATTTGTGTCTTGCCTGCAGTAAGCACCGCAGAAACGTGGACTTATTATTGTGGTGGCTCCACAGCCTGTGGGGGTCTCCCAGCCTTCAGGCCCTGCCTGAACCCAGAGGAGGAAGAGGCCAGGGCCACGGGCAGAGCTCGCTCCTTCCTGGGCCTTGGCTGCTGGCTCGTCCCAGCCCCCAGGCCCAGGGACAGCGAGGAAGGAACAAGGAAGACTGGGAGGCCGAGCCAGGGAGAGCCGCCACTGCCTCTGGCTACAGTGGCCTCCCTCCCGCTTCCCAGGGCCCGGCTCTGGCCTAGTAGCCAGCTGCCTCCCCCAGCTTCCTCTCATCTGATTCGGCGTAGATGCAGCCCCTGGCATCCTGGGCCACCGCCTGGACCACGTTCAGCCAGAACTTGGTTTCCTGCCGCTGATGTCCCCGGCTAACGAGCCCGTCCTGGACCTCCTGCAGCAGAAGGCAGCAGGCAGGAAAGGCCCAGGTGAGGCTGAGGCCCGGGCCCTGGCAGGGAAGTCGAGGCCCGGGGAGGGGCCGGAGCCTCACCTGGGCGAAGTCGGGCTCGAAGAGGACCTCCATTGTGGGCCGCACGTGGAGGATCTTCGCCTTGATGGCTTCGTGAAGGTCCAGCCCAAACCACAGGTTGTTCATGATGGCCTGGAGCAGGAGGGAGAGCCGGGGTGAGCAGAGGGCTGCTGGGCAGCGGGAGGCCCGTGGGATGGGCCGCGGCACTCACCAGGGCTGTGGCCGGAAGGATCATCTCCCCTCCGGAGCCCCCGATCACCAGCTTGGCCTTCCGGTCTTGGGAGAGGAGGATGGACGGCACCATCAGGGAGGGGGGCCGCTCCCCTGGAGCTGCGACACACACACACACACACACACGTTGCTGAGACGCCCGGGGCCGCTCCGGCCTTCTTCTGGGGGGCCCCGGTGCGTCCAGAGAGGCCTTCCCAGCCGCCATGCTTGCTTCCAGATGAGGGCCCCCCGCGGCTGCTGGGGCCTGTCATCCCCACCCCCCCGGCACTTGCCAATGGGAAGATTCTCTTTTCTTGGGGGGGACAGGCCCCTGTTTCTCTGGCTAAAACTGCCCCCCTAGACCTTTCCTGAACCCTGGGCCATATGTCCGGGCAGTTGGGCCCCAGGAGAAGGCTGGGGGGGGGGGCAGACCAACCGTGCCCTCCTCCTGGCCCAGCTAGGCAATCGGTACATCCCATAGAGCACCAGGCCTGGAGGCAGGAAGACCTGGGTTCAAATCTGGCCTCAGACACTTGCTGGCTGGGTGAGCCTGGCCAAGTCACTTGGCCCTTCTTTGCCTCAGTTCCTCAGTTCCAAAATGGGGACCCACTCACCCGGAAGGAAACAGCAAAGCCCTTGGGTGCCTTTGTCACAAGGCTGACAGCCCAAATCCCAGGCCCTGTGTCCTCCCTTCTAGGCTGGTGACACTGCCCTGGTATCCCAGCCGGGTCAGGCCTGGGTCCCTTCCAGTCACTGGCCTCCTGGGCCTCTCTCCCCACACCACTGACCACTGGCCCCCCAGACAGTCCAGGACTTGGTGAGTCGTTCCAGGCCTTTGTCCTGAAGAGTTTCAGGAAGTGTCCAGGGCAAGAGGAGGACCCGAGTTCAAGTCCAGCCCCAGACACGTCCTTGGCTAGTCACTTCACC
This sequence comes from Monodelphis domestica, assembly GCF_027887165.1. Classification (NCBI taxonomy): domain Eukaryota; kingdom Metazoa; phylum Chordata; class Mammalia; order Didelphimorphia; family Didelphidae; genus Monodelphis; species Monodelphis domestica. Next base: position 1,045,059 of record NC_077229.1, read on the forward strand.
CTGTTGGCCTGTTTTCCCCTCTGTGCAATGGGCTAGAGAAGGCTGCAGCCACATGGAGAGGGGGAGAGGGGGTGAGGCTCTGGTGGCTGAGGGACTTGGCAGCCCTTCATTTCCTTCCACTGGAAGAGCAGCCCAAACAGAGTTTGTGGTTCCCCCTTCAACAGGACAAGAATGTTAGCCACGAGAGAAACCTCCAAGGGGTGTATGTGTATGTGTGTGTGAGCAGTATCCGACTCTCACCCCATTTGGGGTTTCCTGGCACAGATGCCGCAGGGGTGGCCATGTCCTTCCCTGGATTGTTTGACAGAGGACGAAATGGTGGCAGACGAGGTGAAGTGACTTGCCCAGGATCCCACAGCTTAGAAGTGTTGGGCTGGATTTGAACTCAGGTCCAGGCCCAGAGGTCTATCCACTGTATCACCCGTCTGCTGCTCAGAGAGGTGGGGCTCCCCAGGGTGCTTGAGGCTGGCTCCTTGGGGTCCCTAAGTCAGCAGGCAAACCTTAGTGCGTGGCTCCTTTGGACCACGACCATAGCTCCTTGGCTGGGCACCGGTCCTTTTCTCAAGGAGGGGTTCTCCCCTCGCCCAGGCAGAGGCACTAGACTTCTGAGAGATGCCAGCAGGGCCACCTGCCCCAGTGATGGTGAACCTGTTAGCGACGGTGTGCCGTGTTCCCCCAGGAGGGAGGAAGTGCTCCCATTGGGCCCTTTGAGTAACGCCCCACATGGTTTGCCGCCACATCTCGGTGAGAGCAGACAGGCTCCCCAGGGGCAAAATGGCGGCGGGAGCTGCACAAGCCATTCCCGGGAGACCCTGCTGAGTGGGGAGCCCTAAGAGAAGGGGCCCTGCAGCCGAGCAGACCAAGATGGCCGTCCTGGAAGGCCACTTGGTTTGGGCTTCTCCAAAGAGCCCCGAATGGCCTCCGCCAGGCTTCCTTTTTCCTCCGGGGAGCCGCGTCCCTCCTGCTCAGTCCCAGGAAGGGCTCCGTCTTACCTGGGTCCAGCAGCTCGCCGGAGTCTGGCCTCGTCCTCCAGCACAGGTCCAGGAGCTGGTTGTTGAGAATCAGCCCAGTCCTCGGGGAATACACCATGGAGCCGAACCTGGGCGGACACGGGGAGGGCCCGCTGGGGGGCGTCTCCCTCCCTCCTCCTCCCCCCGCTCCCGGGCTGCCTCCCCGGGCGGCTCTCCCTCTGCTCGTGGGGTCTCCCCGTCCCTCCAGCAGCGCCCCTTCCCGGCCTCTGCCTCCTGGAGGCCCTCCTTCAAGACGACTCCCGCCATTCCCCAGCCGCCAGAGAAGAACCCGCCTGGGCTCATCCGTCCCCCAGCCCGGGCGCCCGGGCCCCGGCCTCAAGTCTCTGGGCTCCTCCAATCCGGGACCTCGTCGCCAGGCCTCCCTGCCTCCCGAGGCCTGCGGGCAGGGCGGCCACACGAGGGCCCTGCCGCCCCGGCCCTTCCCGGGCTGCACCGGCCCCTCCACCTGGGCCTCTTGGGCCGTCCTTTGGGGGTGAGCACTGGGCAATGCCAGTGGGCACTGCTTGGGAAGGGGGTGATGCCCGCGGGCAGGGGGCGCCATTGGAGGGGGCCACTGCAAGCAGGCACTCGGGCTGGTGTCGGGCTCAGCTCCGTCTCTACCTCCCGGCCCCCAGGCTGCCCCGTCTCTACCTCCCGGCCCCGGGGCTGCCCGTCTCTACCTCCCGGCCCCGGGCTGCCCCGTCTCTACCTCCCGCCCCGGGGCTGCCCCGTCTCTACCTCCCGGCCCCGGGCTGCCCCGTCTCTACCTCCCGCCCCGGGACTGCCCCGTCTCTACCGCCCGGCCCCGGGCTGCCCCGTCTCTACCTCCCGGCCCCGGGGCTGCCCGTCTCTACCTCCCGGCCCCGGGCTGCCCCGTCTCTACCTCCCGCCCCGGGGCTGCCCCGTCTCTACCTCCCGGCCGGGAACCCTCCAGGGCACTGCCCGGCCTCCCGTCTCTTCCGCTGCTCGTTCCAGGCCCGTCAGTTGCCCTCCGGGCGCCTCTCGCCCTCCTCCCCCCTCAGGCACCGCAGGGGTCCGCCAAGGCCAGGCCTTTGTGCTGGCATTCCAGGCCTCGACGTGACCCCTTTGCCCCCCCTTGCAGGACAGCCCTCGCCCGCCCGCTTCTGTGGGGCGAGGCTGGGACGCCGCCTCCTGCGGGAAGCCCGCCCTGATTGGAGGCCGGGGTCTTCGCCGGCCCCACTCACGGGGTGTTGATGGTGCTGGTGGCGGACACGGCGCTGCCGTCGGGGCCCAGCACGGCCACGTGGGAGGTGCCCGTCTCCTGGCCGCCGGCGCCCGGCAGGCTGACGTTGTAGTGGGCGGCCGGCCGGTCTCCCCGGGGCCCGATGAGGGCCCGGACCCTCTGCGCCAGCTCCTCGCTCAGCAGGTCCAGGCGGCCGCCCTGCCGGGGGGGCCACAGAGCCTGGTCTCGGGACGAGGGCTGGGGGGGCCGCTCCGAGCCTCGGTGCCCCCCCCCGCCCGGGCCTCACCAGGGGTTCAGGGTGGCTCCGAGGGTCCCGGAGGGCCCACTTGAGCCCACTGGCGAACTTGAGGGTCTCCACCACGCGGTGGTACGTGTCCACCTTCCCGTCCGGGGAGAAGCGGAAGCCTGGAGGGCAGGGAGGGTGCAGGAGGCTCACTACCTGCCCCCTGGGCAGCCCGAGATGCCTCCCGCCAGACGTGAAGCCCGCCTCCTCCAGGAAGCCTTCCCCAACAGGCTGTGCAGGCGGCCTCCCGGGGCCTCCTGGGGCCGGCACCCAGAGGTGGGGGCGCCTGGCTCGCGCTCATGCCGGCACTACCGCCATCAGCCCTGTTCTACAGGCAAGGAAACTGAGGCACGGGGCAGTCAAAGGGCTTGCCAGGATGGGGCAGTCTCCCCTACCTCGGAGCACGTTGAGGACAAAGCCCAGGAGGGCGCCTCCGGCGGGCGGCGGGGGCGTGTACAGGGTGTAGTTCCCAAGGCTCACAGTCAGGGGCTCGGCCACCTCCGCCTGGAAGCCCGCCAGGTCCTCCCTGGTGAGTGTGCCGCCTGAGGGCAGAAGCGCGGGTGAGTCCAGCGGCCCCGCCCCCGGCTGTGGCCCCGCCCCGCCCCGCCCCGCCCCCAGCCTGGGCCGCACCTTCCCCCCCGAGGTCAGCCAGGAGGCTCTCGGCCAGCGCCCCGGTGTACAGCTCGTCGGCGCCCTTCTCGGCCACCGTCTCCAGGGTGCGCGCCAGCTCGGGCCAGGGCAGCGGCTCGCCTTCCGCCAGGGGGCGGCTCCCGTTGAAGAAGAGGCGGCTGGGGAGGGGAGCGGAGGGTGGGCGGGGCTCAAGCCCGGAGAGGGGCTGCCCCCCCCAGGGATGCCATGCCGCCTCCTCCAGGAAGCTCTCCAGGAGCGGGCGCTCACCCCAGGGAGGAGCCGCGGATGGCCGGAGACAGGAAGCTGTTGAGGAAGAGGCTCAGGACCCGGGGCACCCGGAGGCCTTCCCGGAGGAGGCGGATGGTGGGCTGGAAGAGCTGGGCCCAGGGCAGGCGGCCGTGGCGCTGGTGCGCCAGCTGGTAGCCCCGCAGCTCCCCGGGGACGCCGATCCAGTAGGCGCCTGGGGTAGACGGAGCGGGGGAGCGAGGACCGGGCTAGCTGGGCTGGGCTGGGCGGAGGAGGCCCCGCCCCGCCGAGCTGAGCTCCGCCCCGTCGCTCACCGCGCCCCAGGAGCCGAGCCCCGCCCCTTACATCGCCCCGCCCCCTCCCCTCGCCCAAGCAGCTGAGCTCCGCCCCCAACTCGCCCATTGAGCCGAGCCCCGCCCCTTACATCGCTCCGCCACGCCCGCCGGAGCTCAGCTCCGCCCCCTCCCCTCGCCCAAGCAGCTGAGCTCCGCCCCCTCCCCTCCCCTCCCCTCCACTCTGCCTCTCGCCCCAGGAGGTGGGCTCTGTCCCTGCCTCACCCGCGGGAGCTGAGCTCCGCCCTTTACCCCGCCCCGAGCTCCGCCCTCGCCACGCCCACTGAGCTCTGCTCCGCCCGCCCCCTGACCGCGCCCCAGGAGCCGAGCTCCGCCCCCGCCTCGCCCACTGAGCTCCGCCCCGCCCCCTCACCTCGGCCCAGCGGCTGGTCGGTGGAGCAGCGCTGCTGCAGCCCCCGCGGGGCGCTCCTGGGCACCGTCTCCCGCGCGTTGATCACCTCGAGCTGCCCTGGGGGGGCGGGGGGTCAGCCTTCCCTTCGGGGGACACCGAGCCCAGGGCAGGGGCGTCCACACTTACCTGTGCTGCCATTGTAGACGGTGAAGATGACCCCGCCCCCCAGCCCCATGCTCTGCGGGTTGAGCACCGCCGTGCACAGCAGCGCCGCGATGGCCGCGTCCACCGGGGAGCCGCCGCGCCGCAGGGTGTCCCTGGGGGGGGGGAGCCCGTCAGCGCCGGCCCTGGCAGGCTCCCGGCGCCCCCTTCTCCTGGTAGTCTCTCCCGAAGACGATCCCGGGGTCCGGGGGGCGCTCACCTGCCGATGGCCGAGCAGCGCGGGGTGTCGGCGGCCACGGCGGCCGTCCGGTAGCTGGCGGCGGGGCACGTGGCAGCGGCGCGGCCCAGGGTGCAGGCGGCTGCGATGATGGCGGCCAGGAGGCCGGCGGCCAGCAGGATGAGGCAGACGGCGCGGCCCCCCGGCCTGGCCATGGCCGCTTCTTGCGGGCTCCGCTTCCGAGTGACTCTGGCTCGGCGCCCCGCTCCCGGGAGCCAGCACAGCTGGGAGGGGCCTGCGCCGGGGGGCGGGGCTGTGGACCCAGATCCCATCCCCCGCCGGCAGCCGAGGCCAAGGTCAGCCGAGAAGGGGAGCAGGGATCGGCTGAAAAGGATCCGGGAAGTCAGTGGACCACAAGCTCCAGCCCAGAAAGGACCTAAGGCTGGGGGGAGGGGGGGACTCCACCGTGCCCCAGAGAGTGCAGGTAGTGAGCTCCCGGTGTGAGCCCCTGCTGGGCTCTCGCCCTACCACTGCCTGGAACGCATCTGTGAAATGGGCACAGGGATGGAGTCCACTCTCAGTGCCCCTGGCTCCTCCCTGACCTGCCCATGGGGAGCTCACTACCTTCCCTGATGGGGAGGATGGCCCCCTGCAGCCCGATGGCAACACTGCCCAGCCCTTCCTCATTCTTAGCAAGCCTGGAGGCCTTCTGGGAGGGGGTTGTTTGAGGAAGTGGAGGCTCCCGACTCTACCCTCGCTGAGGCCGGGATGGTGCCCCAGGTGGCCCAGAATGGCCTTCTCACTCAGCTGGTGGGCTGTGGGAAGGGTGCTGGGAGAGTGAGGAGGAGGGAGGGCCGAGCTGGAGGCCAGGCCCCCACAGTCCGAAGGGGGCCCTGAATGCCGAACGGAATTCCAGGGCTCCCCTGGTGTGCAGAGACACAGAGAGGGGCCGCGCACCCCAGAATATACACTGTGACCCACTCGGGGCTGACCTCACCCCCAGTCTAGAACTGTCTCCGCCTCGGACTCATCACCAGCCTCAGTTTACCTGCATCCTTCCAGCTCACCCCCCAGCCGGGGGAAGCCCAGGCCCCTCTTCAGGAGGCTCCGAGAGGCCCATCACAGACCTCCAGGTCCCCCCTCTCTTGGCCTCTTCTTTCTTTCCAGGGTCCTCTTCTGCCCCGGGGCTCAGGCCCGGCTGGCACGCAGTAGGTGTTTCACAAGTGCTCACTGACTGGGCGCCTGGCAGCATCGTTTTCCTGGGATGCTCCCTGGACTTTCCTGCTCAGCCGAAGGCCCGCGGGCCCAGCTCTCCACGGCTCTCCTCCTGGTACTTGGATGGAAGTGTGGCACCTCCTCCAGGCTGTCCACCCAGTTCTCTCCAAAGCTCATTCTTCCCTGAGGGAAGATGAAGCAGAGGCTCCTCCTGGAGCGGACGAGCTGGCTGGGGATAGGTTTCCGCAGGAAGTCACCACCTCCGAGGCCAGCCCCATCATTCTACCTGGGAGCAGAAGGCCTGGGGAGTGCCCTGGGCAGAGGCAGGATTTGAACCCGGGCTTGTGACTAAAGCCCAGAGCTTCCTGCCTGCGGGGGCTCCTTCCTTCGATCTTCACCCAGACGCTCTGCACCAAGCCACCTGCCTCTTCCTCCTGCACGAGCTCCCCCGAACTCTGGTCTGCGGCACGTCCAGTCTGAGATGGAAGGGAGCTCGGGACTGGGACCCGAACCCAGAGCCGCGGAGCCGCCGAGGCAGCCGCCCAGAGAGGGTGAACAAAGCTGAGGCTTCTGGTGAGGCCGAGGCTAAAAAGCACCAGGCAGGGAGAGTGCTCCGGGTGGGGGGTTCAGCCCGGCCAAAGGTGGGGAGATGGGAGATGGGAGTGAGGCAGGAATTGGCCGGAGTCCTTCCAAGTGACTTTAGCTCCCAGGGCTGCTGGGTAGCGCAGTGGGTGGACAGAGCACCCCGGAGGTCCTGGTTCAGATCTGCTTCCAGACACTTTTTGACCGGGTGACCCTGGACAAGTCACTTCACCCCATTTGCCTAGTCCTTGTCCTTAGGCTTATTACTAAGATGGCGAGGGAGGAAGGGGCTGCACTCAGGTTGCCCTTTCTCGGAGGCACGTGGCGTTTTTTCCCATGATTCCCAGAAGCACAGGCCGGAGGTACAGAAGGGCCTGAGGATCTCAAAGCACCGGGCAGCCCCAGTCAGACTGGAACCCTGCACCCTTGGACTCAGGAAACTGCAGGGGCTGTGCCCCCCCCCCCCCAGATAGGGGCCGCAGGGGGCGGGGCCAAGAAATCCTGCCCTCTCACCCGCAGGATGGGCCAATGGCCTGTCTGTGCCCCCTCCCTGAGGCTGTGCTCGCTGTCGATGGCCACTCAGCAGGCCCCCGGGCTTGTAGAGAGACAACCCGGCAAGGGAGCTACATGGGGGAGGGGGGACATGAGCCGAGAACTCTTCCTGCCACCATTTTCAGCTGGGGAAACTGAGGCAGCCACCGGCACGACAAAGATCTGGGGGTCCCAGCCCTCTGCCCTGGGCCGGGAGCTCTCCTGCCTAATTCCGGCTCCCCCGGCCTCGGGCTCCTGCTCTGCCTCCAGCACCTTCCTTTGGGGGAAGGCAGCTGCCCAGGCGCGCCTTGTCCTTCCCTGGACGCCGTGGGGGCGGGAGAGAGGGCACGAGACGTGTCCGAGGTCACGCGGCAGCAGCGACGGCTTTAGGAGGCACGTCTGGCTCCAGACACGGAGTGGGGCCCTTCGGGGGTCGCCAGGAATGCTTGAGCAGGCTCTGTGAGGGCGGCTGAAGGAGACTGTCGGGGCTCAGAGGGCCCCCGCCCCACCCTCCTCGGAGCTGCCCACCCCGAACAGAAGCACCCCCGGGAGGAGGGAGCAGCCGGGCTCCGAGGAGAGCGCGCGAGGCCCTGGGGCGGCCACAGGGACAGCCCTCACGCCACAGGCGAAGGGCCCAGCTCGTGCTCCCGGGCCGAGGACAAAGGCTGGACCTGGTCGGCCCCTACGTGGCTGGACAAGATGGTGGAGAAAGTCTTGAGACGAATGGAACGAGCGAACCCCCATGTGCCGCCCCCCATTCCTGTGGTTTTGTCCTCCTCTTCAGTAAGGGCCCTCGACTTCCTCCCAGGGTCTTACGCCCCACTCAGCAGCCTCACGGGCTTGGCACCATCTACCTCCTCCGGGGAGGCCAGAAGGGCTCAGAGGGACTGCGGAGCCCCAGGCAGCGCAGGACACTCAGAGCCTCAGAAAGGCGGCGGGCCGAGGCCGGAGCTCTCGTCTCTTTCCTGCGTTCCTGGCCCGGACCGCCACCGAGGAGACGGGCAGGCTGGCTGGGCCCCAGCGCCTGCGGGCCGCCACGGGTCCCTCCCCCCAGTGAGAGCCCAGGGGGAGGCAGGACCGCGCAGGGGCAGCCCCTGGGCCGTGATAGAGAAGGATTTTACACAGAGGTGAAATGGAATGATGGAGACGCAAGAGCGACCAACGGGGCAGCCGGAATGTGGGGGGGCCTCTGGGAAGATACCCTCGAATGAGGGGGTTCCTAGACATGCGGCCCCGGAGAGGGTTTGCCCCGGGAGCCAGATCCATCTCCCTCCCTGTCGGCCATCCCTCAGACATCTGTTGTTGCTTGAGGTTCGATCAGGCGAGCCAGCACAGGCTGGCCTTTCAGGACCCTTTCGCGGGGGACTCCTGCCTGTCCTCCTGCCAGACAAATGGGCCTGTTTCTCCAGCAGGGGCCGAGGAGGGGGTGGGGGTGGGGTCCCGAGCTGGCCGCACTAGAGAGGCTCCCCCAGGAGGGTCCCTTTCTCAAGACTTCCTCCTGGCCCTCCTCCCCCTCCCTCTCCCTGGGCCCAGCTGGAGCTCTGGGGGCTGCCTGGCCCCTTTTGTTCTTTGTTCTCTGGCTTTTCCCAGAATTTCCCAGCAAACACTCCCCTTGCCCAAAGCCAGCTGCTGCTCAGCTGACGCTCTCTGGGGACTGTGGCCTGCCGAGAAGCCCCCCTTGGGTCGTTCCCACAGCCTCGCCGAGCTCAGCCAGCGGCCTGGCGCCAGAGCCCGGGAGCCCGTCCAGCCCCCGCAGAATCGGAGGGGGGGCTCTCCCCAAAGCAGCCTGGGCAGGATTTGAATCCAGGCCCCCGCCTTTTGGGGGGAGGACTTCTCAGCCCCCTGCTTAAGACCGTCAGCCTCCCCAGCCAGGGGAACAGGCAGCTGGGATGGGCGAGCCCAGGCTGGGCTCTGCTGCCAACCAGAACTCCTTCCCCACCCGGCCAGGGAGGCCCTCCTTGAACCCCGCTCTGCGGCTGGGACTTCCTGGCTCCCCCACGGAGTCCTTGACAAAGGGGTGGGGCCTTGTGGGGAAACTGACCCCGGGGGATCCCCCCTCCGCCTGCACAAGCAGGAGACCTCTTGGGAGACCTTCTGACTCACTGCTCTGAGCCCGAGCCCAGGCCCTCCCCCACCAGATCCCTGACTCCAGAGGGGCCCCTTCCCTCTGCCAGGACCGCCATCACACTGAGAGTCTGTCCATCGGACAGGCCTGGGCGTTCACACAGCACCCACTGCGTGCCAGGTCTGGGCATTCACGTAGAACCTACTGTGTGCCAGGCCTGGGCATTCACGTAGCACCCACTGTGTGCCAGGTCTGGGCATTCACGTAGAACCTACTGTGTGCCAGGCCTGGGCATTCACGTAGCACCCACTGTGTGCCAGGCCTGGGCGTTCATTTCTACAGCACCTACTGTGTGCCAGGCCTGGGCATTCACACAGCACCCACTGTGTGCCAGGCCTGGGAGTTCATTTCTACAGCACCTACTGTGTGCCAGGCCTGGGCATTCACGCAGCACCCACTGTGTGCCAAGCCTGGGCGTTCATTTCTACAGCACCCACTGTGTGCCAGGCCTTGGCATTCACACACCTACTGTGTGCCAGGCCTGGGTGTTCATTTCTACAGCACCCACTGTGTGCCAGGCCTGGGCATTCACACAGCACCCACTGTGTGCCAAGCCTGGGCGTTCATTTCTACAGCACCCACTGTGTGCCAGGCCTGGGCATTCACACAGCACCTACTGTGTGCCAGGCCTGGGTGTTCATTTCTACAGCACCCACTGTGTGCCAGGCCTGGACATTCACACAGCACCCACTGTGTGCCAAGCCTGGGTGTTCATTTCTATAGCACCCACTGTGTGCCAGGCCTTGGCATTCACACAGCACCCACTGTGTGCCAAGCCTGGGCGTTCATTTCTACAGCACCCACTGTGTGCCAGGCCTGGGCGTTCACACAGCACCCACTGCGTGCCAGGTCTGGGCATTCACGTAGAACCTACTGTGTGCCAGGCCTGGGCATTCACGTAGAACCTACTGTGTGCCAGGCCTGGGAGTTCATTTCTACAGCACCTACTGTGTGCCAGGCCTGGGCATTCACACAGCACCCACTGTGTGCCAAGCCTGGGTGTTCATTTCTACAGCACCCACTGCGTGCCAGGTCTGGGCATTCACGTAAAACCTACTGTGTGCCAGGCCTGGGCATTCACACAGCACCCACTGTGTGCCAGGTCTGGGCATTCACGTAGAACCTACTGTGTGCCAGGCCTGGGCGTTCATTTCTACAGCACCTACTGTGTGCCAGGCCTGGGCATTCACGCAGCACCCACTGTGCCAAGCCTGGGCGTTCATTTCTACAGCACCTACTGTGTGCCAGGCCTGGGCATTCACACACCTACTGTGTGCCAGGCCTGGGTGTTCATTTCTACAGCACCCACTGTGTGCCAGGCCTTGGCATTCACACACCTACTGTGTGCCAGGCCTGGGTGTTCATTTCTACAGCACCCACTGTGTGCCAGGCCTTGGCATTCACACAGCACCCACTGTGTGCCAAGCCTGGGCGTTCATTTCTACAGCACCCACTGTGTGCCAGGCCTTGGCATTCACACACCCACTGTGTGCCAGGCCTGGGTGTTCATTTCTACAGCACCCACTGTGTGCCAGGCCTGGGTGTTCATTTCTACAGCACCCACTGTGTGCCAGGCCTGGGTGTTCATTTCTACAGCACCCACTGTGTGCCAGGCCTGGACATTCACACAGCACCCACTGTGTGCCAAGCCTGGGCGTTCATTTCTACAGCACCTACTGTGTGCCAGGCCTGGACATTCATGCAGCACCCACTGTGTGCCAGGTCTGGACATTCACACAGCACCCACTGTGTGCCAAGCCTGGGTGTTCATTTCTACAGCACCCCCTGTGTGCCAGGCCTTGGCATTCACACACCTACTGTGTGCCAGGCCTGGGTGTTCATTTCTACAGCACCCACTGTGTGCCAGGCCTGGGCATTCACACAGCACCCACTGTGTGCTGGGCACTAGGCTAGGTGGGTCAGAGCCTGCCACCGTGGAGCTCACCGTCTGGGGAGGGGGGAGCTGGGAGGGCCCCGCATTTGCTCCTGGGGGGGGGTGCGGAGTGGGGGAGGGCCCGGGCTCGCTCCTGCCCTTCGGAAAATCTCTTTGGCTTGGGCAGGAGGCAGGCCCACATGGCGGGGGAGGGCTGAGGTTGGATTGGCACTCTGGGCTTCTAGGCTAGATCCTGCAGTCTCTCCTCTGTACCCAGGGCTGCCTTCTGGGGATGGGGAGGCGGGGCTTAGGATGGATGCTACCCCCTGGGCTGAAGTCCCGCCCGCTCTCCGCTGGTGGGCAGGGCACTTTCCGCAGGCCCCGCCCCCTCACACCCCGGCACGCCCCTCCAGCTCTCTGTCAGTCTCTGTTCAGCCCTCCCCTTCGGTCTTGGGGTCCGCCCAGGGTCGGCCCTGAGGGGTCTGGGCGCTGCCCACGCCTGTCCCACCCAGAATCCCCTGGGCATTCTGTGCGCTCCGGGGAAGGCTTTGGGAAGGGGGAGGCGAGCCGAGCTGTTGGGGCGCTCCTGAGGAGGCCGGTGTGGGTGGCAGTCCTTTGTGGGGGAGGGGAGGGGTTTCAGGACTGTGGGGGTGGCGGTGTTTGTGCCGGGGGCGGGGAAGGGGGAATTGGAGGGGCAAGGAATCCGAAGTGGACCGCCCTGGCGAAGTCCTGCGAACTCCATTTCCCAGAAGGCCTCATGGGGGAAGAGGCCTCTGTGTGTCACCTCCGCGCTTGCGCTCCAGGAGGAAAGGGCCACCTCCCAGTCCTGCGGACTCCATTTCCCAGAAGGCCTCTGGAAGTCTGGGGGGTCCTTTCCAGGGCGTGCGGCTCCGCCTCCTCGCGCCTGCGTTCAGAGCCCATTCTGGCCATCAGCCTGTCCAGGGCTGACGGAAGTCGCGCGCGCGCAGTTCACACCGCCCCTTTCGCGAACAGACTTTCTCATAGGTCGGCTCTGGGGGGAGGTGCAGAGGGCACCAATGTGTGCAGAATGGCGGTCCCGCCCCGGGCCCTCCCGGGTGAATCTGGGGTCGGAGGCGCCGCGGGAGCGAGCGAGAGAATGAGCAAAGTCGGCTTGGTCCCGGCGCCCGGGCCGGTGAGCGCGGGCCCGAGGGATAGGGGCGGGGCCCGGATCACGTGGGCCCGAGGGACAGGGGCGGGGCCTTGGGAAAGGCTTCTCATTTTGAGCCCCTCCTCTGTCTTAGACGCAGTTCTGTGTCCGGGCGGGGCTGTGGGAGTTCCGTGACTTGCCCAGGGTCACCCAGCCGGGAAGTGGCTGAGATCGGACTGGTCTCTGGGCTTGTCCCCAAGAGCTCCCCCAGCCCCAGGCTAGGCCGGGTCTCTGGTGTTCCAGGGCTCGGTGACGTTCCGGGACGTGGCCGTGGACTTCACGTGGGAGGAGTGGCGCCGCCTGGGCCCGGCCCAGAAGGAGCTGTACCGGGAGGTGATGCTGGAGACCTACCGGACCCTGGTGTGCCTGGGTGAGGAGCCCCGCCCCGGGAGGCCTGGGATGTCTTCCCAGAATGCCCTTCACTTCCGGGGAGGCGCGTGACCCTAGCGTGTCCCCATTTCCGTTGAGCAGGCCTGGCGGTGCCCAAGCCCGGAGTGAGCGCCCAGCTGGACGGAGGGGAGAGACGAGCCTCGGCCAGGGGCCGACCAGGTGAGCTGCCGCTCCACGCCCGCGAGGGCCAGCGGCCTGGGAAGCACTGGCGGGAGCTCGGGCGGCCGGTCTGCCTTTCCTGCCTTCACGTGGCACGTGGCGCCTTCGGGCTCAGGATCCACACGGAGTGGCGGGCGGCCGGTGGGCTCCTCCCGCGCTCACGGCTCCCAGCCCTGCTGGCCGGCTTCTGAAGAATCTCCGCCAGCGAAGCTTGCCTTCCGTGGAGCCAGGCTTGCAGCAGCCCGTGGCGGCTGCACGATCCTTCCTGTTCCGCGGCCTCCGCTTCCTCCTCTCCCTCCCCGGCCACAAGCCCTCCCATGGGGCCCTCGTCCTCCTCCCTTCCTGCAGCCACACCGAGCTGCCCACAGAGGCCCTGCCGCGTGCCTGGCCTCCTCTCCACTCCTGGGCCTCCCTCCACCCTCCTTGTTCTCCAGAAGGTGCCCTTGGGTCCTGCCCCACGTCCAGGGGGGACAGCTTGGGACAGCTGAAGCAGCGGACAGAGCTTGGGGCTTGGAATCAGGGAGCCTCAGACCCGGAGCGGCTGTCACTTCACCCTGTCAGCCTCAGTTCCTGGTCTAGAAAATGGCTGGAGAAGGAAGTGGCCAACAGGTCGGGGATCTTGGCCAAGAAAACCCTAATTACATGGTGATGTCAAGGTGGCCAGGTAGCTCAGTGGATAGAGAGCCAGGCCTGAAGCTAGGAGGTCCTGGGTCCAAATCTGGCCTCAGACAAGTCACTTCACCGCCTTCGCCCAGCCCTTCCTGCTCTTCTGCCTTGGAACCGATATTCAGCATCAATCTAAGACAGAAAACAAGGGTTAAACAAATTAAACATTGACATCTCTCCCTCCCTCCCTCCTTCCCAGAACCAGGCTGACCCTTCTTCCTCCTTCCCCCACTTGAAGCCCTTAGAATTGAACCAGCCTCTGCCCAAGACAGTCTTTGCCTTCTGTTAGGCACGCTTGCCGGGCCCTGCCTAGAATATTAGTACCAAAGCCCTATGCAGTTTCTGTCATTTCTCCACTAATCTGCCTTCCTTAGCAAGGGAGTCTGCTCGGTGCCAGGCAGCGTGCTGGGAGCTTTAACAGATAGGATCTCATTTGACCCTCACAAACACCCTGGCTTTCTCTCCACTCTTACATTGTCCTTCTGGGCTCTTCCGTGGAGTCGTTTCCCTACAGGACTAGGCTCAGCTTTGCAGGATGGGCTGGTCTTGGTCATAGGCTTTCTGTGGCTTTGGGGCCATTTACTTCATAGCCCCCTTTGGTTTAGGGTCAGTGCTTCGGGGGCACGTGGGCCTCGGTGCTGGGACTGCTCTTGCCTGGACGCTTGCTCTGCGAGCAGTCTCCTTTCAGGAGGCGCGAGGAGGGTCGTGATTTCGGGCAGTCTGATGCCCCCGACGTGATGTCTCTGACCCGTCTCCCAGGCCAGTTGACTCAGATACTTTACGTTTTCTTCTATTTCTGTGACCTCTTGATTTTATCCTAATATTTCTCATGGCCTTATGGACCCTTTCGCTTCTGGCTAGTCTATTCTAGCTTTTAGTCTTTAGTCTTGTTTGGATCAGGCTGACAATTTTCTCTTCCTTTTTAAATTTAAACCCTGACCTTCCTTGGAGTCAATACTGTGCTCCAAGGCAGAAGAGCGGTACAGGCTAGGCAATGGGGGTCAAGTGACTTGTCCAGGGTCACCCAGCTGGGAAGTGTCTGCAGCCACAGTTGAACCCAGGACTTCCCATCTCTAGGCCTGGCTCCCAATCCACTGAGCTACCCAGCTGCCCCCGATGATTTTCTCTTCTGAGTTAATTAATCTCTTCTTTCCGCAGGGCTTCAGACTTCGTCTTTACCCTCCTGCTTCATTTCTTCTAGGTACTCATGTTGTCCATGGATTCTTGAATCCAAGACTACGAATATCTGGCTGTTTTTCATATTCTGACCACTGTTTCAATGCTAGTTTCCTTTGTAAGCACATATATTTTATTTTACACACTCAAAAACATTATGCTGAGAAAGGATCCAAAGGGGTCTCTAACACCAAAAAGTGAAGCTCCCCTGATGTAATCCTTGTAGAAAATCCACTTTTTACAGTTTGAGTCTCTGACTGCAGTTGTTGTGAAGTTAGATTTACAATCATTTTTGATATTGGTTGGGGTTTTCTTACCTATCTAGGTTTAGTTCCTGAATAGGAGCTTTGGGCCAAGGCCAGGCACAAAGGAGTAGAGAAAAGCAGCTCTACCTCTACCAGGAGCAGGGAGTTGATAATCTCTCCCTTTTCTGGCCACACACAGCCCATGTATTGGGATGAGTTCTGGGCCTTGCTGTTTAGAAAGCGTACCAAAGGAAGGCAACCAGGGTAGTGAAAGGCTTTGAACTGAAGGACCAGGAGACAAGAAGACTCGGGAACCATGACGGCCAGCACTTGAAGGGCTGGCACTAGCAGAAAGGACACATTTGTTGGGTTTGGCCCCAGAGGGCAGAGCTAGAACCAGTGACTAGAAGCTGTAGAGGTGCATATTTAGGCTTGTGAAGGGTTGCCTTGAGAAGGATTGTCTTTGGCCTTGGGGACACAGAAACAAAAGTGACCCAATCCTTGTCCTCAAGGCCTGGTGGCTGCTTGTTTGGTGAAAAATTCGGAGGATTTTCCTTTATGGCTACGAGTGGGACTCTGTAAGGAGAAGAAATGTGAGGAGTTTATATAAAAGGTTGGACTGGATTATTCAAGAATGGGGTCACCAGGAATTTTATGAAATTCCAAAGAGATTTATTTAACAATTTATTTATAAAATATAGAAGAGTGAAGTAAGAAATCAGAGAGAGGACAGGGTAAGATATCTAGCCTAAGCACTAAGTATTTTGCTCCGGCCCCGGCTCAACCCAGGCAGGGTTAATTAGTCTTTAGCCAGAGAAGCTTCGGCCTTGAGCTGAAGACCTGGGGAGGCAGGGAGCCTCTCTCAAGATGGTAGGCCTGTCCTGAGGCTAGTCCGTTCAGAAAATCCAAGAAAGGAGTCAGCCCTTTTCACTCACCACGTGTCAGTCCAAAGAGAAAAATTTAAGAACAGTCTCACCAAGTCCAAGGTTTCAGATCTAGTAAGCAGATTCTTCACCAGTCTCCAACTGGAACTCAGAACTCTGAAGAATGAGAGAACCTCCCTTCACAGGAAATTTTAACTCCTTTTATTTTTATTTATTATTTTTTTTAAGGACCCTTACCTTCCGTCTTGGAATCAATACTGTGTATTGGTTCCAAGGCAGAAGAGTGGTAAGGGCTAGGCATTGGGGGTTAAGTGACTTGCCCAGGGTCACACAGATGGGAAGTGTCTGAAGCCAGATTTGAACCTAGTACCTCCCTTCTCTAGGCCTCGCTCTCCATCCACTGAGCTACGCAGCTGCCCCCTTAACTCCTTTTAAAGATGCTTCTTTGCATCACTTCTTGTGCCTTCCTCTACTTTTTTACATGGACAAAATATAGTCTATAGTTTTGCTTAGGACTGCTCAGGAAACAATCGATTCTGATTCGTCACCCACTATCGCACATGTGGGTCACAGACCTGCCCCACTTAAAGATTAAGTGGGATGTGTACACTTTTGGTGATTAAATCTAAAAATGGGCAGGGGAGTTGATTTAATCTTCACAACTCAGTGACTATTGAGATTTCTTCCATCTCCATAATTCAATGTTTCTGTTTCTGTGACCCATGGGAATGGAGACCCCTCTGATAATCATCTGTGACCTAATGGAAGTTATTTATCTTTGTGGCCTCAGTTTCTTCATCTCTGAAATGAAAGGATAAGACTAAGTGAATTCCAAGGTCTGTTATGTACCTAGCATTGTGTTAAATAACCCATTTGATTTTCGGGTACTCTGTGAAAATATCCATTCTTAAGTTTGAGTGGACTCATTGTAGCTTGCATTTATTTGTTCTAGTTCAGCCCTTTTAAAGGACTTAAAATTAGTATGGAGAAGAAAATAGCAAACCACTGAAAAATGACTAAATACAACAAAATTAGTATCCTTCTGTTGGCAGAGTCTCTGGGGATAGAGGAAAGGGCAGTATTAGTTAAGAATCAAATGACTTGATTCGCATTCTAACTTGGACACGTATGATCTTGGATGAGACACTAAATCAAGGTAAGTTTCAGTTTCCTCTTTTGGAGAAATAGAATCATGGAGGGAACAGTGAGTTCAAAGGTAAAAGCTCTTTATAAGTATCCAAACATATGTAGAAGGAATGAAAGTACAAGTACTGAGTGGTTTCTGTATCTAATATAGGTATGACTACAGTCATAATGATTCCCATTTATGTAGTGTTTGAAACATAGGGAACTACTTTCCTCATTGCAATTCTAAAGTGAGTTTTCTTGTTCTTCCGGTAAAGTCTGGCAATTGTTTTTCTTGAGGGAAGAGACAGAAGATAGAATATAGCATTCCACTGGAAGCCTGGAGACTTACATTTTTGAAACATTTTGTTTCAGGTTGGAAGAATAGATCTGACACAGAGGAGTCGACTCAAGACTTGGAAGCCAGGGATTGTAAAGCCAGATCAGAGAGGCAGGAGTGCAATGAAGAGAAACATTCTAGATCATTGCTAAGAAAACAGAATCAAATCAGCTCAAAGAAGATATTTTCTAAATCTTATGAATGTAGGAGACCTGCCAGTTATAATTCAGACCTTACTAAGAATCAGAATGTTCATATCGGGAGGAAACTTTATGAATGTAACAAATGTGGCAAGGGCTTCCAATGGAGCTCTCATCTGACTAAACATCAGCAAATACATATTGGAGAGAAACCCAATGAATCCCATAAATATGAAAAGGACTTCTGCTCAAGCATAAGACCTCCCAAACATCAGAGGATCCATAGTGTGGAGAAATTTTATGAATGCCACGTATGTGGGAGAACCTTCTGCCAGCTAGCAGAACTTACTCAACATCAAGCAATCCATAGCGGAGAGAATCCTTTTGAATGTGTTGAATGTGGAAAGGCTTTCAGCCGGAGTTCCCAACTTATTGTACATCAGAGAATTCATGCAGGGGAGAAACTCTATGAGTGTAACGAATGTGGGAAAACCTTCCACTGGTGTTCACGGCTTATTCAACATCAGAGAATTCACAGTGGAGAGAAACCTTTTGAATGTAATGAATGTGGGAAGGCCTTTCGCCAGAGAATACAACTTACTGTCCATCAGAGAATTCATACTGGAGAGAAACCTTATGAATGTAAAGAATGTGGGAAAGCCTTCCACCGAAGTACAGGACTTACCCAACATCAAAAAATTCATACAGGAGAGAAACCTTATGAATGCAATGACTGTGGGAAGACTTTCTGCCGGAGCTCACAGCTTAATCAACATCAGAGAATTCATACTGGCGAGAAACTTTATGAATGTAATGAATGTGGGAAGGCTTTCTGCCGCAGGTCACAACTAACGCAACACCAGATAATTCATACTGGAGAGAAACCATATGAATGTAGTGAATGTGGGAAAGCCTTCCATCAGACTTCACAACTCATCCGACATAAAGTAATTCATACAGGAGAGAAACCTTTTGAATGTAACCAATGTGGGAAGGCCTTCCACAGAAGCACAGGACTCACACAACATCAGAGAATTCATACGGGATGGAAACCTTTTGAATGTAATGAATGTGGGAAGGCCTTCCACAGAAGCACAGGACTAATTCAACATCAGAGAATTCATACAGGAGAGAAACCTTATGAATGTACGGTCTGTGCAAAAACCTTCCGCAGGAGCTCACAACTCACTCAACACAAGGTAATTCATACAGGAGAGAAACCTTATGAGTGTAATGAGTGTGGGAAAACCTTCTGCTGGAGCTCACAGCTTACTCGACATCAGAAAATTCATAGTGGAGAGAAACCGCCTGAATATAACACATCTGAGAATGCCTTCCACACATAGAAACTACTTATTCAGCACCACAAAATATCTCCTGTAGAGAAGCTTATAAAGTTAAGTCCTTATGAATACAGTGAATGTGAGAAGGGCTGTAGACAGAGCAAACCTTTTACTGAAATCTAACTAATTCACACTAAAGCAAAACCCTATAGATGAAGCAAATCTATGCCTAATTCCCCACTGTAATTCTAATTTTTTTCACTCTCCTAAAGCTACTTCCCACACTTCATAGCAGATATGGTTGTACACTTTTAAATTACTGAGGAAGGGGGTGGTAGATGGCTTAGTGGATGGAGAGACAGGCCTTGGGGATAGGAGGTCCTGGTTTCAATTCTGATCTCAGTTACTTCCTACCTATGTGATCCTGGGCAAGTTACTTCCATTGCCTAGCCCATACCACTATGCCTTGGAACTAATACACAGCATTGATTCCAAGACAAAAAGTATTTTCAAAATTACTGAGGAACTTGTAGAAATACAAAAGGAACTTCCTGTATTTACTGACAAATGCTCAGAATTCTGAACTACTTTCTCCTTCCTATTGCCATAGCAAAGCAGAACCTCCCTCTCCTTTCTGAAGACTGATTCCTTTGCTTACCCTTTTAATGCTACCAGTTCATTTTTAGTCCAGGATATTACTTCTTCAGTCATCCCTGCCTCCCTTGCATCTTAAGCCTCTCCCACTAGCTCTTTCTGAGTTTTGTGTTCAAGTTTCCCAATTTCCAAAAAAACAACTATACCAAAAAACCTCTACCCATCCAGTCAATAACCTATCTCTTTTTTCACAGCCAAATCTCTTGAATATTTTTCTGATTTTCAGTAATTATAAATAGCATTCACACAGCACTTGAAAGTTTACAACTACATTGACCTATATTATATTACCAGATAGCACCAAAAATAAATCTTACAAGGAAATGATGGCAGGCATGATGTTATCTTTAAAGATGGGGAAATGTGTGACTTGTCTATTGTCATATAGCTACTCCTAAACCTTCATAATCTCACCGCTTCATTATTATCTGCAGTCTGCTTTCTATCCAACTCCTCTGAAGTGCAGAAGACACCAGTGACTAATTGCAGAGTACAGTGGCCTTCCTGGTCACCCTTGTACTTCTATGAAATATTTGCTACAACTGATCATCCTTTTATCTGGATACTCTGTGTTCTCCCACATTCCAAAATGCCATGCTCTTGTTTTAAATAAAAAATAATCTTGGAGGCTTATTGCTAGATTTATGAGCATTTATTAGTAAAAGAGAGAGAGAGAGAGAGAGAAATAAGATTTCCCACCTTTCTAACAAGTAGGATCGGGTCCTGGTTTCCAGCCTGACTTGGTTCCCTCTGTGCTGCAGCTTGCCAGAGACTGCAAGATTGAGATAAGAACTCAGAGAAAGAGCAAGCCCAGATAGAGTCAGTTCAAGGAGAAAAAGGGGAGCAAACAAAGCAACTCAGCTTCTCATGCTGACTTTTCAAACTTAAGTTTCCCCTTGCGCTCCCCCCAAACCTTCTATTAGGCAAAAGCTTGCCATCTGGTTTCCATGATGCTCTCATGTTATTGTATCAGACACATGACTCTGTGACTCCTCTGTCCATTCACTGGGGTGTGTCTTTTGGAAATGGACTGGAATGGAGGCCACCCCTGAGATATTTATTTCACACAATCTCATAGTAAATAATAACTGGTTGGATTTTAGTGATACTGTTAAAGTTTGCTGA
Source organism: Monodelphis domestica (assembly GCF_027887165.1). Taxonomy (NCBI): domain Eukaryota; kingdom Metazoa; phylum Chordata; class Mammalia; order Didelphimorphia; family Didelphidae; genus Monodelphis; species Monodelphis domestica. The sequence continues at coordinate 1,065,176 of NC_077229.1, forward strand.
ATGCTTCCTCTCCTCCAACTTTTACTTGCTTTTGAGTCAGTAGCTATTGAGAGTCTGTTGTGGAATTTAGACCCAGGGATCCTGACTCCTAGGCCAGAAATCTTGCTGCTATCCCATCCTGGTTTTCCCTCTTCATTTGTGACTGCTTCTTTAGCCTCTTTGCTGGTTCATTTTTCCACTCCCTTAAATAGCATGTTCTCCCATAAGTCCCTGATTAGAACCTGAAATTCATGCTGCCCTAAGTGACCCCATAGTCTTCCTTTCTTCCTTTTCCATACCCAGAGTGGGTGAATACGATCCCTGTCAGCTAACTCTCATGGAAAACCCAAGACACTGGTATCCATGTCAGAAGCAAAGATGAGGAACCTCTGAAAAGCCCTGACTCAGTAATATAAACGATGCCCAAATGGCTCCCTACTGCCTCTAGCACTCTTTCTCTAGGCCTGACAGTGCTTTATGCACTGCACCAGTTAGCTGCCCCCATACAAGATAAGATGATAAATTGGAGGCAGTCTTAGAGGGGGAGGTGCTAGTGTCAAAGGGGACTGGAAAAAGCCTCCAATGGAATGTGAGATTTGCAAGAAGAGGAAGCCAGGGGATCCAGGAAGGGAAAGTGAGGAAGAAAGGCATTTCCTGCATGGGAGACGGCCAATGAACAAGGTATATTCTGGTATTAGCCCTGTGGTCTAGGCAGATTGGGCTTTTTGCTAACCCTTAGACACAACACCCCACTTTCCTCCTCATTCCTTGGCTGTCAGCCATGCTTGTAATACACTCCTCTCACCTCCTCTCCACAGAATCTCCTCCTTCCAGGCAGCCTCAACTCAAATGCCACAAGGTCTAAGTAGAGCCTCTCTTGGTCTTCCCAACTCATGCCTCCTCTCCCAACTACATTCTATTAATTTGTATTTATTCTGAATAGACATCTCTCTTGATGGAGCATAAACTCCTAGAGGAAAAGAGGCTTTCATTTTTGTAGCTCTAGGACCTAGCACAATGTCACATGGGTGCTTGGTAAATGCTTGAAAGATAATGCGAGTTGGCATTACGCAGTGCTTTCAGGTCTGTAGCATGCTTTACAAGTATATTCTCAATAGATGACTTCCAATTATCCCTGCTAAGGAAATCTTATCTGGGTAAAATCATTGGAATGTCAACACAGATGCCAAGAGGAACTAAAAAAAAAGCAAACTCGGAACGTTACAACGATCCAGACAAATGATAGCGAGGAATTTTGGCAGGATCCTAGAAGTAGGAATACAGAAGTCAGGAAAGGCAGGAGACAGATCATTGAATTGGCAGGGTTTGGGAGTTGGGCATATATGGGAAAGGTCAGGTCCATGGCAGAATGGATTAAAAACCAGAATCCTGCAAGAAACACATCTGAAGTGTAGACACACAGAATAAAGGTAAAAGGTTGTAGTAGAATCTCTTATGCTTCAGTTGAAGTAAAAAAAAGAAAGGGGTAGCAATCATAATTTCAGATAAAGCTGACGTAAGAATAGATTGAATTAAAAGAGATAAGGAAGGAAATTGTCTCTTGCTAAAAGGTACCCTAGACAATGAAGCAATAACAGTAATAAACATGCAGTGAGTGGTATAGCATCCAGATTTTTAAAGAAGAGATTAAATTAATTACAGGAGGAAATAAGAGAGTAAAACTAAACTAGTGGGGGCCCTCAACTTTCTCCTCTCAGAATTAGATAAATTTGATCAAAAAATAAGAAGTTAAGGAGGTGAATAAAAGTTTAGAAAAGTTAGACATGATAGACCTTTGGGGAAAAGTTCATTGGGAATAGAAAAGAATACATCTTTTTTTTTTTCAGTAGTATATGGCACCTTCACAAAAACTGACCATGTATTGTTATAAGGAAGAGGGGGTTAGAGCAAGCTTGGAGAGGTATGAGACTAACGGAGAGAATTCTAGAATAGGAAAGGAAGGGAGAGACAGTTCACTGAGGTTTCGGGGTCTTTCTATAGCTTTCACCTAGAGATTCGGGCTGCTTTTCCTTAGTGGCTCACACTCTGAATTCCCTGTCCTGTCTTGCTGTCTGGCTGCCTTGCCTGCTCTGCTTCTCTGCTGATCTGTTTTATCCACTGCAGTTCCTGGCGATCCTGAACCATCTGGCATCTGATTGTGAGACCAGGCCTGGGTCCTTTGGGATCTAGACCTCCCCTGGGCTCTATGAGGCTCACACAGACCCTTTCCTTAAACCCAGCTGGGGGGGGGGTAGTTTAGCCAAGATCAGGGACTGGGGGTTTGGGCAGTTAGGGAGGATTAGAGTAGGGGAAAGTCACTGAAGAAATCTCTGAAGAGATAGTAGATCCTGGGGTGCAGTGAACCTTCCATGACCTCATGGACTAGAGTTCCTCTTCCCAGGTGTTTGTGACATACTGTTCCTGCTGAGTCCACCAAAACATAGAAATCTCAGTTCGTGGCTGCATAAACAGATCCAAGAACTCCTGAGATCGGGCAGCTCCCCTGTTCACATTCTGGGGAGGGGCGGTTGTTCCTCTGAGGAGAGCCTTAAATCTTGGGTGCTGCTCACAATAAACGTTCATGATCCCTCTTTGATAATGTTCCAGTCCGTCTTTCGTTCTGGGGACTCCGTAGATGGCCCTGGCACTGGGGTATTAGTCAGGAAATTGGGTTTAGGTTATCCCATGCCCTTCTACCTCATTCTTTTTTTTTTTTTAATTAAAACCCACTTTCCTATTTCATTGAGTGGTTTGTGTGTCATCTTCGAGCCGGGCTCTGTTGGCCTTCCCAAGCCTGATAATCTGCTGCTCCTGGCCCAAACCTCTCCATCTGGTCCCATCCCTAAATCACCCTCCCCACAGTCTGGGGGCATAAAAACCTCACAACAAAATGAAGGAAAGCGGAAATGTTGAATACATTCTTTTCAGATCATCATGCGGTAAAAATGACATTTAGTAAAGGTCTGTTGAAAGAGAGATTAATAATCAACTGGAAACTCAATAGTCTAATTCTGAAGAATTAGTGGGTCAAAGAACAAATCATAGAAACAATCAGTAATTTTTTAAGGAAAATGACAACAATAAGACAACATGCCAACATTTATTGAATATAGCTAAAGCAGTGCTTAGTGGAAAATTTCTATCTCTAATTGCTTTCATCAATAAAATAGAGACAGAGCAGATTAATGAATTGAACATGCAACTTAAAAAACTGGGAAAAATGTTAATCCCCAATTACACACTAAATTGGAAATCTTGAAAATCAATGGTGAGATTAAATCAAAAGCAAGAAAACAAACTAATAGATAAAATTAGAAGTTGGTTTTATAGGAAAAACAAAATAGATAAACTGTTGGTAATTTGATTTTTTTTAAACCCTTACCTTCTGTCTTGGAGTCAATACTGTGTATTGGTTCCAAGGCAGAAGAGAGGCAAGGGCTAGGTAATGGGGGTCAAGTGACTTGCCCAGGGTCACACAGCTGGGAAGGGTCTGAGGCCAGATTGGAACCTAGGACCTCCCATCTCTAGGCCTGGCTCTCAATCCACTGAGCTACCCAGCTGCCCCTGATTTTGTTTTTCAAAATGTGCACTTTAATATTACAAATACAGCAGTTGATAGAGGAAGGAAAGGGGGTTCATGAACCCCCAAACTCACTTCCCCAGAAACATGTATGATGCAGGAGGCCTCTGGGGCCCCCAAAGGTTCTCCCCACCCATCCTCCCTAGCTCTGGGCCAAAAAGCCAGAGGAAGAGAAGATAGGAAAAGGGAAGAAGGATATGAATGGAGGAATTGCAGTATGTGATGGGTAGAAATTCTGAGTTACCAACCCTGGACTGGTGGGCTGAGGGGATCTGATTGCCCAGAGTCCAGGGTGCAACAAACAGCCAGAGAAAACAGGTTTTGAGACCCCAGGCAGAGCCATTAACAAAGGTCCTAAGGGAAGCTCCTGGCTCCCAACACTTCAGACAAAGCTGTAAGACCCGGAAGGAGATCAGAGAAGAGGGGGAGAGGCAGATGGCTTCCCCTGGTAAGTCCCAGGGGGTGAAGGCCGAGGGGAAAGGTTGAGCTGGATGGGTCAGATCCGGAAGCTCTCCTCCTTGCCATCGATGTGACAAAGTCTTGGGTAGACAACTGTGCCAATCCCTTGCAAGGACTGGAACCGAAGAGAGCCACCTAAGTATTCTGCATAGGCCCGGGATGTAGGCAGCCCAAAACCAAACCCATGCATAGGTCCTGACTGGCTGAAAAGTGGACTGATTCGGGGATCCTGGGTGCTGGCCTCAGCCGTGGTGAAGTGGTAGTCCATTACTTTGTCTAAATGGTGGTGGGCAATGCCCCCGCCACGATCTGAAATTCTGATTATGAGGTCGATGTCATTGTTGGCGATAGGGACCCTGATTTTTTTTTTAAACCCTTACCTTCCGTCTTGGAGTCAATACCATGTATTGGCTCCAAGGCAGAAGAGTGGCAAGGGTAGGCAATGGGGGTCAAGTGACTTGCCCAGGGTCACCCAGCTGGGAAGTGTCTGAGGCCAGTGATTTTTTTTTAAAGGAAAGAAGAAAACCAAATTAACAGGATCGAAATGAAAAGAGTGAATGCCTCACTGTAGTGAACCTTCCATGACCTCATGGGAATAGAATTCCTCTTCCCAGGTGTTTGTGACATACCATTCCTGCTGAGTCCGCCAAAACATAGAAATCTCAGTTCAAGGCTGCAGAAACAGTTCCAAGAAATCCTGGGAATGGGTTAACTCCCCTGTTCACACTCTGGGGAGGATAGATTGTGCCTCTGGAGAAGAGCTTGAAATCTTGTGTGCTGCATACAATAAACATTCATTATTCCTGCTTTGATAATGTTCCAGTCTTTCTTTCTTGTGACTCCAGATGTCCCTGGCACTTCACCAATGAAGAGGATTAAAAGCTCTTTTGCCCAATTATATGCCAGCAAATCTGATAATCTAAGTGAGATGGATGGATATTTACCAAAAAATAATTTGCTAGATTAACAAAAGAGGAAATTTAAATAATCCCATCTCAGAAAAAGAGATTGAACAAGCCATCAATGAAGTCCTTAAGAAAAAATCCCCAGTCAGATAGATTCACAAATGAATCCTACCAAACACTTAAAGAATAATTCATCTCAATAGCATGTAAACAATCTGAAAAAAATACCTTAAAAAGGGATCCTACCAAACTCCTTTTACAATACAAATATGGTGCTGATACCTAAACCAGGAAGAGCAAAACTAGCTTTTGACAAAATACAACGTCCATCCCTATTAAAAACACTCGAGACCAAAGGAACTAATGGAACATTTCTTAAATGATAAATAGTATATGTCTAAGAGCATCAGCCAATATCATCTGTAAAGGAGATACCCAAGATCCCTTCCAGATCAAGGGTGAAGCAAGGATGACCATTATCACTACTATCTTCAGTACTGTGCTAGATATGGTAGCTCGCTATGGGGTGGGCCGGCCTCCCATGGGGGATGGGGTCTTGGAGGTGGGAAGGTGGCGGAATGATGGATGGGACACAGAAATAAATGACCATAGTCATTTAGTGTTTCATCCAGGACAAGAAATAGAATAGGATAGTCTACCTGTCAAACTTGTGGATAAGAGAATTCATGACAAAGCAAGAGATAGTGTTATGGGGTATAAAATGGATAACTTTGATGATAATAAACAAAAAAAGTTTATCACAAAACCAGTGTAACAAAGACTAGAAGAAAAGCAGAGGGGGCAGCTGGGTGGCTCAGTGGATGGAGAGCCAGGCCCAGAGATGGGAGGTCCTGGATTAAAATCTGCTCTCAGACACTTCCCAGCTGTGTGATCCTGGGCAAGTCACTTGACTCCCATTGCCAAGCCCTAACCACTCTTCTGCCTTGGAACCAATACTGTAAAGATTAAAATTTAGGGAGACTGAGGCAGGTAGAAATTAGTTTCTCTCTGCAAGGAGTATTATATTTTTATGAGGTTTATTAAAGGTTAAGGATTAAAGAAAATACAGGATAAGAGAGCACGTGTCTAGGCCAGAGAGAGGCCTAGACACAACCTCATCTACATTATGAAAAGAGCCACGTCTGCTTGCAAGCAGAAAACAGGGAAGAAAAGAGGCACAAAAGCCTTTGCAATCAGGTTAAATACCCCATCTCGTTCTCAGCCCAGGTGAGGTTTTCAGTGAGATTACAAAGCATTCTGGGGAAGTGGAACAAAGGCTTCTGGTGATTGAAGTCCTGGATTCAAGTCTATTTTTTACATTTCTCCATGTGATCATTTTTGGAAGAAATTAATTTTTTCCCCAAAAGGATCATGAAAACATAATCAACTTAAAGATTACAATAATGTGAGGATAAGAGGGGAAAAAAACCAAAACCAGTAATTGCTGGTTGCATTGACAAAAAGCCAGTTAGGGGGCAGTCAGTGTAAAGATTAAAATTTAGGGGAGATGGGGAGACTGAGGCAGGTAGAAATTAGTTTCTCTCTGCAAGGAGTATTATATTTTTTAGAGGTTTATTAAAGGTTAAAGATGAAAGAATATACAAGTAAGAAACATGTGCCTAGGCCAGAGGCCTAGACAAAATAACCTCACATCACGCAAGAGACCGCCTGCTCCAAAACGGAAGTCCAAAAAGAGCCAAGAGAGCCTCAAAAGCCTTTGAATCAGCTTAAATACCTTCTCCATCTCGGCCCAGGCGAGATTACAAGGCATTCTGGGGAAGTGGAGCAAAGGCTCATGGGGATTGTAGTCCTGTATTCGAGTCTATTTTTTACATCAGTCCCCTTTGGCATGAAAGTATACATACAAATAAATGTTCAATCAACTACACCCAAAGTTCATTTTTGTGCACTTGTGGTCTGGAGGCTTCTTCATGGTATCTTCAACAGTTCAGTTTTTGGATTCAGGGAAGTATCATCTTTACCTAAAATTCTTCTCAAAAAGAATTTAAACTTTGCAATTTAAATAATATATTTTTTTACATTTACCCATGTTGTGGGTGATTGAAAAATACAGGATCACTTTGGGATGCACGGCTGAGTTATGAGGTATATGAATCAATGGGCAAGAGATATTAAAAAGACATCAGAAAATCCAAATAAAAAAAGAAAAAACTCTGGATGAAAATATAGACTATCAAAGCCTTATGTGTAAAAATTCCAAGTAAAAGAAAAATAAATCTATAACAGGTCCTTGAATTAGGGCCCAATAAAATGATCTAAGCAATGATGCATTTACCCAGTCAGTAGCCAGGACTACAGAAAGTTGCCACACTATGAGAGGCAGAAAAGAAAGGGACCAGATTATAGGAGCCAAGTTTGGGAATACTCCAGAGTGAGTGTGGACACAAGGAAAGCCTATGTGTAGCATGTTAAACACAGTAACCTCGAGTCTTCACACTAGGTTCAAGACCTTTGCATTGGCCTAGAAGTGCATCAATCCATCCTGGATTGGCTTTTCTTTGGCTCTGTGCAATGGCTCTTGGGTGTATATCTTGTCCTGGAATCAGACAGAATCATTAAGCAAAGTCCCATAATTTATTTAAATAATTAGTGGCATCATTTTTATAGTCACAAGCTTTTTAGGGCATGCATTAGCAAATGTATCTTAAACTTATAGTACTGCAGAATCAAAAAGTTAAAGAAAATCTTAATGCTGGTGACATGTGCTTCAAATATAAAAGGAGAGAGAAAAACACTGAAATAGTATATTGCACATGCAAGAAAATATAATAATAAAAGAGCTTTAAAAATTCAAAAATGTAGCTTATAATCATTGACACTCTGTGTCAGCTAAGAAAATATAAAATGCAAGGCTTTCTCACCAAAAATGAGATCCATTTCCTCTTCAATATCTGGCCACGATCCAAGCAAATGAGTTTAGCAGTAGTACAAATATGTGGTATCAATATCCCCAAAATTCTCAATAGCCCAATTAATTACAATAGCAAACAAACACACTATCATATTTCACATAAGTTGCTATATGGCATTTTTAAAAGCATATGAATTGATGGATATCTGTCATAAGTTTTTACAAACATAGCAATCTTTCAACCTTGGTATTTAAACATATTTTTAAACAAAGTAAAACTCATTTTGGGTTAAGAACATAATCAAGAAATCTATATATCATTCTGGTGGAAGTAAAGTAATGAACTGAAGAGTATAAATGAGGGATGCTCCTTTTTTGGAGGCTTTTTAGGGATACAAATGCCCTGAGATTAACTGCCCCAACTTCCATTCACATATTTGCAAATGGGGGAAGGTTGGGGGTTATAAAATATATTTCACTTCAGCTACTAGAGTGAGCCTTACACCTCCTGGTAGGGGCAGGCAAAATAACCAGAGATTGTTTTAAAAAATTACAAAAATCACATTTTAAAAAACCCTTAAAATCAGTTGAGATATTTAGCACATTAAATTTTCCAAAGGTTGTTATAACAATTGTAACCAGTTCTGATGAAGTCCATCTATCCTCTATGTGACAATTTACAAAGTCAAAATAGAAAAGCTGTTTTTTCATATATGGGCTTAATTACAATGATATTTGTTTACTGTAGTTATAGGGGAAAAACAACAGAATATAACAGTAGTTAAAACTCAGTACATTAAACTGATTCAGTGTAACAGAATAATATTGAATCCAGTGATATATGAACTTAAAATCACAAAGTTATATCTTAAACAAAACAATCAGGAAAATGCAATAGAAATACAGAGATTTGTATAAACCATTGGAGTCTGAAATGCCTCAAAATTATAACCTCTAGTCCCTTTAAAGTTCCTTAGGTGTGTTGTTGTTGTTTTATTATTATTATTAATTATCCATTTAAATGTCTATTGTCAGAAGGCAAAGTGATAAGGGGTAAGCAATGTCTAAGCGATCTGCTCAGGGCCACACGGCCATGAAGTGTTTCAGGCCAGATTTCAACCAGAGACAAAGTTGTACGCAGGTGAAGTCAATAAAATCACCACAACAGTCAAAAGGTATCCTTTTAAATAGCCCATTGCTTTTAAGTTCCTGTTTGGAAAAGTCTGTTTCTTCTCCTTTCCCTTTTCTCTCTCCCCTCCTACACTCTGATCCGCCCATGTGGAGCCAATACCCCCGTTTGTTACCAGCTGGTAGAAATGAGTCCTGAGCGATCTGCTCCAAGGATCTGGGTGATGAGCGGGCTGGGGTCGCGCTCGTGGGTCTGGGGCACAGAAACAGGCAGGCAGGGCCGGGATATCGGGAACCAGGTGAGAGGCCAGGAGCAGGAGCCAGAGCTGGAGCGGGCCGCCGGGGTGGGCAGGGCTGGGACCAGGTGAGGACGGAGAGAGGTCAGGATCGGGGGCTGCAGGCAGGAGCTGATCAAGCTGGTTTTCTTAAAAAGCATCTTGGAGAAATGTGGCTTAAAAATCATTATCTAGGCTATCCTTCTTTAAAAAAATGAGTCTTTTCTCCCATTAGGTTGCCAACTGTAAAGATTAAAATTTAGAAGAGACTGAGGCAGGTAGAAATTAGTTTCTCTCTACAAGGAGTATTATATTTTTATGAGGTTTATTAAAGGTTAAAGATTACAGAAAATATAGGATAAGAAAGCACGTGTCTAGGCCAGAGAGAGGCCTAGACACAACCTCACCTACATTATGAAAAGAGCCATGTCTGCTTGTAAGCAGAAAACAGGGAAGAAAAGAGGCACAAAAGCCTTTGCAATCAGGTTAAATACCCCATCTCGTTCTCAGCCCAGGTGAGGTTTTCAGTGAGATTACAAAGCATTCTGGGGAAGTGGAGCAAGGGCTTCTGGGGATTAAAGTCCTGGATTCAAGTCTATTTTTTACAATACCCAGTATTGATTCTAAGATGGAAGGTACAGGTTTTAAAGAAAAGGAGAAAGCTGGGGAAAAAATTTTATAGCAAATGTATCTGACAAAGGCCTTATTTCTAAAATATAAGGAGAATTGAATCAAATTTATAAGAATACCAATCATTCTCAAATTGATAATAAACAGTTTTCAGATGAAGATATGATTACATGAAAACATGCTCTGAATTGATCTTGACTAGAGAAATTCAAATTGAAAAAAACCCTGAGGTACCACCTCACACTTGTCAGATTGGTTAATATGACAAAAAAAAGGAAAATAATAAATGCTAGAGGAGATGTAGGACACTAATGTGCTGCGTGTGAAATTGTGAATTAATGAAATCATTCTAGAGAACAATATAGAACCATGCCCAAAGGGCAAGGTTTTTTAAACTGTGTATACCAGGGGCAGCTAAATGGCTCATTGATTGAGAGCCAGACCTAGATATGAGAGGTCCTGGGTTGAATCTGGCCTCAGACACTTCCCATCTGTGTGACCCTGGACAAGTCACTTAACCCCCTTGGCCTAGCCCTTACTGCTCTTCTACCTAGGAACCAAAACTTGGTATTGATTCTAAGGCAGAAAGAAAGGGTTAAAAAAAAAACCCAACTGTATATAGCCTTTGACCTAACATTACCACTACTAAGTCTATGTCTCAGACATTTTATTTTTGATTTTTTAAAATGTTTATTTATTACCAATTACATGTTATAACTGAGGAAGAAGGTTTGATAAGTGAACTCCCCTCCTACCCCCCCCCCATTGCTCTTGCTATCCATTCCTTTATCTCACAATTGATTGTCAATATTATGTTAATACTTCTGTTGTTTTACTTGTTTGATTAACATCCCATAACCAACCCCCCCCTTCCTAGAAACCTGTAATAAACAGTGCAGCTTGCTCAGCCTGTTCTCTGACACTGGAGTGCTGACCCACTGACACCAAGCTAAAGTTTTGTTCCCATGTTCCTTGTCTCTCTGCTCCTTCTATGGCTCACTCTCTCTAATTCTTAAACTTCACCCATTACTTTCTAGTCTTTAGCTTCCCTCCATAGGTGATTCAAACCCACACAAGAAATCTTTGTAGAGCTGGACTCTACAAGGTGATACCTCAGAATTGTTTTAATTTACATTCTTTAATTAAGAGGGATTTAGAACATATTTTTTATACTAGTTCAGCCTATGCATGAGCAATTAATGTTTTCTCCAATTGTTTAGATCTAACTTTATTTGTGCAAAAAGTGCTTTGTAATTCTGTTCATATAATTCCTGGGTCTGTCTTGACAAATAAATCTCCAAGTATTTTATATTGTTTAGAGTGATTTTAAATGGGATTTCTTTTTCTAACTCTTGCTGCTGGACTTTGTTGGAAATATATAGAAATGCTGTTGATTTGTGTGGGTTTATTTTGTATCCTGCAACTTTGCTAAAGCAGGAAGTGGGAGAGACTTCCCCCACTTTCCTAGATAGAAATGATTGTGCTGAAAAATGGATTGGGTTGGATATTTTAACAGAGGAAAATGTAAATCACATTCGCAGGCAGTTTGTGAAAAATGTATGCCCTGTGATCTGAAATTATTTTCAGAGTAATTGTCCAAATTGGTTTGATATGAACCTTGATGAAATTTGGAGAATTGCTAATTATGTTTTCTAAGATGAGAAAGATAAGCAATCAGAAGAGAAAAATGATATAATTGATAACTTAAAGAAATCAGAGAGCTTAAACAAAAATTGAAATCCAATGAAGTGCGGGAAAAAAATAATAGCTTCACTAAGAACATATAGACAACCCAGAAATAACTACAACCCCAGACAATACAGACAAGCCCTAAGATGTTATCTTTGTGACAGACCTGATAATTTCATGAGAGAGTGCAGATTTAGGGGACAATTCTTTGGACAAAATTTCAGGGGAAACCAAGGCAATTGCTTTGATGGATTCAGGAAAAATGGATATGGAAATTATGGGTTTAACAATAGATTCAATAATGTGTTTAATAACACATTCCAGTATGGGAGACCAAACTCCTCAAATTATTTTAATACCGGATATTACCATAATTCACAACAAGCCCCAGACCTGAATTCCATGCAAGACAATATCAAAGCAGGTGATTGTCCAAAACATTCCCAGGTAGCTGGTGGGAATCCCCAAAAACTAGATATACAAAAAGGTGCAATTTCATTATGAAGGTGTGCCAAGGACTATGCAGTTAAAGATCTAGTATATGGAGAAAATGGACTAGGAAGTATGGGCAATGGAATAAGAACTAATGAAAATGACAGAGAAAATTTTAAAACATGGAAAATTAGTACAGGAGAAATCAATGAAGAATTAGAGAATGAGGAACAGGAACAAGTGTTGAATTTTCCTGATCCTAGTATGTTAGCTCCTATAACACCTGTCCATTCTCTAAAAAATAGCACAGAACACCATTTAACCCTAAAAATAGGAACCCAAGTTTATGATTGTGTCTTGGACACAGGTGCTATCAAATCTGTGTTGCAAAAATCCCCTGAAGAATGCAAAGTAGTGGGTTCAATGGTAGTTATAGGTGTAACTGGAAAATCACAAAGAGTAAAGAAATTAGAACCAAGAATGGTTTCGCTTGGACCTCTAAGTGTAGAACACTCTTTCCTCTTAATGCCAGATTCCCCAATGAATCTAGTGGTTAGGGATCTGTATAATTGAAAATCTGTTACCCTAAAAAAAGAACTACATTTTCCGGGAGTCCACTGACTTCTTATCATTATGCACTTCCTGTAGACGGAGGATAGATATTGAGTGGGTGGTCCTGCCTGGCTCTCTTTGGCATGATGACATCAAACTTGGTGGTGGTAAGCTAAGCATGGGGATTTTAAATGGGTTGATTAGCCATGGGTATGTGGTCTTTATTTGATATCCTCTTTATTCCTTGATTTCTAATGATCATTAATAAATCCCTTAAAATATATAATGTTTATTATTGAGGTTTAATTTTAATTTTTACAGATCTTCTTTGTAAATTGAGAGCAACCATAGTATGTACACCAACAGGAGATATTTCTGTGAAACTCCCAAAAGAATCCCTGAAACTTTTTTTCTGTATTATTCCCACATACAGTAGAGTCAGAGGGGGAAGGAAATAACATCTACCAGATACCAGATGATATTCCAGAAGGCTTATGGGCTATAGATTCTACAAATATAGGTTTATTAAAATCAACACCCCCTGTTAAAAAGTACTGACTAAAGGAGATCCACCACCATGCATTCTACAGTACCCACTTAGCAAAGAGGCCATTGATGGGATCACCCTGAAAATAAACTCATTGCAGCAAGGCATAATAATACCATGCATCTCTGAATATAACACCCCAATTTTACCTGTTAAAAAATCTAAGCTAGTGTTAAAGGACAGATCATCTACTGATTTATTTAAGATTTAAGAGCTACTGATTTATTTAAGATTTAAGAGCTGTTAATAATCATGTAGTAAAATCTTACCCAGTTGTATCAAGTCCTGCTACCATCATTTCATCTATTCCAAATCATGCAAAATATTTTACTGTGGTTGATTTATGTTCTGCTTTTTTTCTCAATACCGATACACAAAGACTCACAGAAGATATTTGCATTTATGTGGTAGGGAAATCAACATTCATGGTCCCATTTGCCACAGGGATTCTGTGAAAGTCCTTCATTGTTTTCTAAAAAAAAAAAAGACCTGAAAAAAAAATAGGTGATCTACTTTTAGTATCATCATCTGCAAAAGTGTGCCTGTATAAGCTCTATAAGCTCTATAAGAGGGGACACAAAATATAAAAAAAAAACTAAACTTCAATGATGTCTTCCTCGTGTAGAATATTCAGGGTTTGTGCTGAGGAGTCCAGAAGCCATTTCCCAAAAGAGAGTAGCAGACATACAAAAGCTGCGAGCCCCTAAGACCAAACAGCAACTTGGAGCCATATTAGAAACCACAGGTTTTTGCAGACAATGTATACCTAATTATGGTGAACTTATGACACCACTGACTGCTTTAATGAAAGTCATAATAAATGACTTGTCAGAGGAAATCAGAGGGCAGATATGGCTGCACAATATGCTGCTCAAAATGCTCCAGCTTGCATTAGGAATCTCTCTGTTATAGATACCATGGATTTAGAAAAAGCATACAATAACAAAGAGGTTCAGAAGTGGAAGCAAAATTTTGGAGCTAGAAAAGAAAATGGGATTTGGATAGCATCAGTGGGAAAACCAATTCTTCCAAAAGCATTTTACTCTTACATCTGTCAAGCAATACACAGAAAGGGTCATTTTTGGACACAAGCAGTAATTGATACTGTTAAAAGAACTTGGATAGCTCCGGGAATTAGCACTGTGGCAAATAAGATCTGCTCAGCTTGCTCTGTGTGTGCACAATTCAATCAAAGCATATTTAAGCAAAAAGCTTTTGTGGTCATCCATTAGCTCACACACCATTTGAGCATTTACAAATAGATTGTATCAACATGCCCAAATCAGGACAATTTAAATTGTGACTAGTGATAGTGGACCAATTAACTAGATGGCCAGAAACTTTTCCATCTAGCAAAAACACATCAAGCTTTCTAGCCAAAATCTTATTGAAAGAGATCATTCCAAGATTTGGTATACCACTGTGAATAGATTCTGACAAATGGAGCCATTTTACAGATTCAGTTCTAAAACAACCTAATTTCTGAAAGTCTGCTCTCAGTTTTCCCAAAGTTTTATCAAATAGAGTTTCTTTTTTTAAGTACATAATTTAAGTTTATTGAATATTGATTTACTGACTCCCTTGTTTAGTCTGTTTCATTGGTATGTTAATTTTTTTATATTTTATTTTTTCAAGTTACAAGTAAAAACAATTTTTAACATTTGTTTTTTTAAAGGTTTGAATTCCAAATTCCCTCCCCCCTCCTTGAACAAGGCAAGCAATTTGATATATATATATATATATATGTATATATAAGTGCAGTCATGCAAAAACGGGTTTCCTTATTACCATGTTGTGAAAGAAAACACAGAGAAAAAAAAGTGTTTAAAAAGGTATGCTTTGATATGCATTCAAACTCCATCAGTTCTTTGTCTGGAGGTGGATATCATTTTTCATTGTCAATCCTTCAGAAGTGTCATGAATCATTGTATTTCTGAGAATGGCTAAGTCATTCACAATGGATCATCATATTAGTATTACTGTTACTGTGTAAAATATTCACCTGGTTCTGCTCTTCACTTTGCATCAGTTCATATGTCTTTCCAGGTCTTTCTGACATTCTCCTGCTCATAATTTCTTATAGCACAATAATATTCTATCACAATCATAAAATACAACTTGTCCAGCCATTCACCAATTGTTGGGCATCTCCTTAATTGCCAATTCTTTGCCACAACAAAAATAGCAGCTATAATTTTTTTTTATCTGCAGGTTCTTTTCCTTTGAATTCTTTGGGATACAGAGTTAAATCAGTTCAAAACCCCACCAACAATGCATTAGTGTCTCAATTTTCCCACGTCTTTTCTAAAACTTGTCATTTCCCCTTTCTGTCATATTAGTCAATCTGATAGGTGTGAGTTCGTACCTTAAGAGTTGTTATTATTTTAATAATAATCCTTACCTTCTTAGAATCAATACTAAGAATCTGTTCCAAGGCAGAAGAGTGGTAAGGTATGCGCAAGTAAGCTTGTGACTTGTCTAGTGTCATACAGCTAGGAAGTATCTGGGGCCAGATTCGAGCCTAGGGCTTCCTGTCTCCAGACTTGACTCTCTATCCACTGAACCATTTAGCTGCTCCCAACTTGAATTTAATTGGTACTTCTCTAATCCATAGCAATTTAGAGCATTTTCCATATGACTATAGCTTTGATTTCTTCTGAAAACTGCTTGTTGATATCCTTTGACTAGTAATTGTAGAATGAATCATATTCAGATATATTTGAATCATTTCTCTGCATATTTGAGAAATTAGGACTTTATCAGAGAAACTTGGAATAAATATGCTCCCAGTTTTTTCTTTAAAAAACAAAAACAAAAACAAAACCAAAAACAAAACAGACCTTATTTTCTATCTTAGAATTGGTACTAAGTATTGATTCCAAGTATTGATATCCAAGAAGATAAGTAAGGTCTGGGTCACTGGGGTTAAGTGACTTGCCCAAGGTCACTTAGACAGGAAGTGTCTGAGGCCTTATTGGAATCCAGATTCCCCTAATTGCATGTCTGGTGCTCTTCCACCATGCTACCTAACTATCCTTTTGCCCCCACCCAAAAAAAAAAAACCTTACCTTCTGTCTTAGAATCAATACTAAGTAATGGTTCCAAGGCAGAAGAGCAGTAAGGGCTGGGCACTTGTGGTTAAGTGACTTGTCCAGATTCACATAGTTAGGAGATGTCTGAGGCTAGATTTGAATCCAGGAACTCCCATCTCTAGATCTGCTAAGTCACCTAGTTGACTCCCCTTATGTCTCTCTCTCTCTCTTTTTAAATCATTATATGATAGTTTTGATGACTGGTACTTCATAATATAGTTTGAGGTTAGAGGGAATATATTCCTCTTTTGGTCCCTATCTCTTTTCATTAATTCTCTTGATATCCTAGATCTTGCCAATGCAATTTTCACTGGTTTTTCCTGGTTCTGTCTCTTTGGGGCCAAGTATAATCTCTCTTCCACGTGACAACTGTCACAACACTTCTCATCTCCATGCTAAACACCTTCAGGCCCTTCTGAGCCTCACTGAAGTGTTGGTTGCTATATTTCAAATGCTATTCATATTTTCAATGTTCTTAAATTGTGAGAATCCAAGCAAAACATAATACTACAGATATGGTTCATCCAGTGCACATTGTAAAGGGACTACTGCTTTCTTATTTTTGGAAGTTGAAATATTATATGATGGCAGTTATATATGATTGCAGCAGTATTCTGGATGAAGGTCCTTTTAAAGTATTTATATAGTTTTCTCATAAGTATGAGGAGCCTAAGGTGGATGCTCTGAAAGATATTATTCCCTCAATATTACTAATTTCTCAACTGTTTCATTGATGATAAATTCTGTGTTCCAAAGGAAAGCATATTTCCACATTCACTATATTTATAAGATTTATCTCCAGGATGAGTTCTCCAATGTTGAACAAACATGCTCCAAAGGTAGGTATATGTATATTTATTACTCTTCTATACTTTTGCATCCATGAAATATGGATTTTCTGATGACCAGTAAGCTTTCTTTTTAGACAAAAAGTCTTCACACATTTATATGTAGCATCTGATGCCAAGTATGATTTGTATTCCAATGAAAAGCCTTTCTCACATTCATTTTATTTCTATGGTTTCTTCATTATGAATTTTTTGATGTATGGTAAGATTGGATTTCCAGTGGAAGGCCTTTTCACATTCATTATAATCATAAGATTTCTCTAGTATGAATTATCTGAGCATCAAAAAGCCCAGAGCTCAAGATAAAAAGATTTCCCACCTTAATTAATTAGTTTTCTATCCAATATAGATTCTCTGATCAGTAAAGTTCTATCCTGTTTCAAAAGGCCTTTCCCCATCTATCACATTCATAATGTTTCTCTCCACTATGAGATCTCTTATGTCCAGTAAGATGGGATCTCCGGCAAAAGGTCTTCCCACATTCATTGCATTCATAAGGTTTCTTTCCTGTATGAATTTTCTGGTGTGCAGTAAGCTGTCCACTGAGGCGGAAGGTTTTCCCACATTCATTACATTCAAAAGGTTTCTCTCCAGTATGAATTCTCTGATGGACTGTAAGTAGAGACCTCCACTGAAAGTCCTTCCCACATTCATTACATTCATAAGGTTTCTCTCCAGTATGTATTCTCTGATGTGAAGTAAGCTGTGAGCTTAGGCGAAAGACCTTCCCACATTCATTACATTCAAAAGGTTTCTCCCCAGTATGAATTCTCTGATGGACTATAAGCAAAGACCTCCACTGAAAAGTCTTCCCACATTCATTGCATTCAAAAGGTTTCTCCCCAGTATGGATTCTCTGGTGTACAGTAAGTTGTGCTTGTAGGCGGAAGGCCTTCCCACATTCTTTACATTCACAAGGTTTCTCTCCAGTATGAATTCTCTGGTGTAAAGTAAGCTGTCCACTCTGATGAAAGGCCTTCCCACATTCATTACACTCATAAGGTTTCTGTCCAGTGTGTGTTCTCTGGTGTACAGTAAGTTTTGTCCTATGTCCAAAGGCCTTCCCACATTCGTTACATTTATATGGTTTTACTCCAGTATGAACTATCTGGTGTAAAGTAAGCTCTAAGTTCCGGCGAAAGGCCCTCCCACATATATTACATTCATAAGGTTTCTCTCCAGTATGAATCCTCTGGTGTACAGTAAGCTGTGACTGCAGGCGGAAGGCCCTCCCACATTCTTTACATTCGCAAGGTTTCTCTCCAGTATGAATTCTCTGGTGTACAGTAAGCTGTCCACTGAGGCGGAAAACTTTCCCACATTCATTACATTCATAAGGTTTCTCTCCAGTATGAATCCTCTGGTGTACAATAAGCTGTGACCTCATGAGGAAGGCCTTCCCACATTCATTGCATCCAAAAGGTTTTTCTCCAGTATGAATTCTCTGGTGTACAGTAAGCCGCCCACTTAAGTGAAAGGCCTTTCCACATACTTTACATTCATATGGCTTTTCTCCAGTATGAATTCTCTGGTGTAGAGTAAGTTGGGAGCTCAACCTATATGCTTTCCCACATTTGTTGCATTCAAAAGGTTTCTCTCCAGAATGGATTCGCTGATGTAAAGCAAGTTGTGATCTCAGGCGGAAGGCCTTTCCGCATTCTTTACAATCAAAAGGTTTCTCTCCCGTATGAATTCCCTGGTGCAGAATAAGTTGTGAATTCCAGCGGAAGGGCTTCCCACAATCATTACATTCAAAAAGTTTCTCTCCACTATGAATTCTCTGATGGTGAGTAAGTTCTGTCAACCAAAGGAAAGTTTTTCCACATTCCTTACATTCATAAGATTTCTTATCAGTATGTAATCTGTGATTTTCAATGAGGTCTGAGTGATTACTAAATGATTTCCCATACTTATTTCCCTTAGGAGTGATCAATTCTGAAAAGACTGATTCTACACCAGAGCTTCTGCCATTCTTGTGATATTTGTGGCCTTTTGCTTTATTGGAATGTTTCCTCTGGGTGATTTTTACTTGGCTAGAATGTTTATTCTCATGATTCTGTAGACTCTTTAGGCTGGTACTATATTCCCAGGCTTCTCTCAAGTTTAAGAAATAAGGACTATTCCTCCTGATTTTTCCCTTGGAAGGTTCTTCCATAAATATGCCCAGCACTGGATTTAACTCTTGGTTTTCAAGTCTAGTTTCCCAATCTGAAAGAAATAAAACAAGCCAATATTCCATGATACCCCTGACACATATGGAATCCTGTGTCCTGTGTCTTCTATAAAGAAACAAGATTATAATATTATAAAAAGAACAACAAATTATACTATAACCTTAGGTTTAGAGCCTTGAGAGAAATGTCCTTTGTAAACTATGAACTTGGATGGGAAAAAAATGAAAAATTATTTCAATATAATTGGTTTCCCTTGTAAATTCTATGTAGTTTACTTCATGCATTTAAAAACATGATTCTCAGAAAAGGTCCACTGGCTTTACCACCTGGCCAAAGGTGTCCACTATATACTAAGGATAAGAAGCCACTCCATAAAGGATTATGTCAATGATTTTGACTAAAGTCAGGTACACCAAAAGAAATCTTTCCCATGGATAAAAGACCCTGGTGAGGTCAACAGGTTAGTTACTACCTGTTATAAAATAGGAAACTGAGGTTCTGATTGATTTCTGTGACTCTCCTAGGACATACTGCCAAGAAGTTATAGAATCACAGAATTTGAGAGGGTTAAATAGGGATCTTAGCAGCGATCTAATCTAAACCATAGACAAAAGGAATATAATATATCCAACTTGTTACTCAGCCACCAGTGTTTGAAGACTCCAATGAGGGGGATGCCTACCACCCCACCCCCTAGGCAGAACATTTCACTTTGTAACAACTCTTATTTGTAAAGAGATTTTATCCCCCAAGGGCAAAGCTCGATTTGCCTCATCAGACCTTCTAATGTAGCTCCTGGCTCTGGTCTCTGTGGCCAAACTAGAACAAATCTGATTTTTGCTCCATTTGAGTGTCCTTCGAATATCTGGAGAAAGTTAACATATCCATTCTCCTATGAGAATCTACTCTTCTCAAAGTTAAACATATCCAGTTTCATTAACTGTACTTTATATGGCCCTTTTCTTTTTTCCCTCTCTACATTTTGGTTGGTGATCTCATCAGCTTCCATAGATCCAATTATCACTTCCATGCAGATGATTCTAAGAGTTATTTATCCAGCTCTAATCTTTCTTCTGATCTCCAAGGTCTCCAATTTCCAACTACTTATTGAACATGTCAAGGTGGATTTACCATAGATATGGCAAATTCAATGTGTCCAAAACTAAACTCTTTATCTTTCCTCTTAAACCTCCCTTCCCATTTTCCCTATTATTGTAGAGGGCAACACCATCCTCAGTCCTCTAGGCTCACAACCCAGGACTCCTACTCTTTCCCATCTCTCACTCCACACATCCAATCTTTTGTTAAAATCTGTCATTTCTGCCATTTCTCATATATATTCCCCCATCTTTCCTATGACATGGCCACTACCCTGGTGCATACCTCCATATCTCATGCCTGAGCTAATGAAATAATACCTCAACACTCTGTCTGCCTGCTAAAAGTTTCTTCCTGTTCCAATCTATCTGCCCTTTAGACACCAAAGTAATTTTACTAAAGCATGAATCTGACCATGTCAGCCTTCTACTCCATAAATTTTCAGTGGTTCTATCACTTCCATAATCAAACAGACAGTACTGTATTTGGCTATGAGGAAGCAACATCAGTCTGGAGTCAAGAGGACTCGTCTTGAGTTCAAATCAAGCCCCTAGTACATCCAGGCTGGACAAGTCACTTTACTCTATTTGCCTCTGTTTCCTCATCTGTAAAATTAGCTGGAAGAGGTAATGGCCAATCACTGCGGTATCTTTGCCAAGAAAACACCAGTGGAGTCAAAGCGAGACCCGACTGAAGCAACCGAACAATGATGTTTGGTCATAAAGCCCTTCACAACAAGCCCTTTCTAATTTTCTTATACCTTAATTTCTCCCCACACTTAGGCCCTCCATCCCCCAATCCTGCAGTTTTACCAGCTGTCCCCTATACCTTCCACCTCCCCTTCCTAACTCCCTTGGTTTCCTTCTCCTCTCAGCTATGACGCCTCCTTCTCCAAAAAACCTTTCCTGAGATTCTCACTTCCATATCCTGCATGCATCGTCTGTGTATTATTCCTACCTTGGGGTTGAGCTCCCCAAGGACAAAGACCACGCTCTCCTTTTCTTTTTAACCCGGTGCCTAGCACACAGTCGGTGCTTAATAAATGCTTATTAACTAGACATGACTTTGTAAAAGATAGAAGCAAGTGCCCAGAAGACAAGGATTTCAAGAAGAGAAGAGTGCACAGGGGGCCCGCTACAAAGCCTTTGCTTGCAACTGCCAGAGGACGCCCAGAGAGTGAGGGATGTACCTGGGACAGTCAGGTGGGCCAAAGAGCCCGGGGCTGGGAATCAGAAAAAAGGCATCTTCCTGATCCAATCTGGCCCCGGCCACTGTCTGACTGAGTGACCCTGGCCAAGTCACTTCCCCACACTGGCCCCAGTTTCTCCATCTGTCAAATGAGGGAGAAGGAAATGGCCAACTCCTCCGTCGCGGAGAGTCAGAGCTCAGTGAACCATGGCCGGCCAACAGGGCCACCTGGAGAAAGATGGGAGGGAAAGCTCTCCCCCTCCCCGCCGGTCTCGGCTCTCCCCCGGAGCCCGAGCCCGCACGGTCCGGCTGCCTGCTGCACTGCGGCTCACCTGGAAGGCGGCTTCCGGGCACCCCGGGGCACCAGGCGGCTTCCCCGCGTTCCAGCCGCTGGATCACGGCGGGCTTCGCTCCGGCGAGTCCTGCTCAAAGGAAAGGGGAGAGTTGGGGGCTGGCCCGGCCGCCCTGCCCTCCCCAGGCCCTCCGAGGCCGGCGTGCTCACCCAGGCAGACCAGGTGCCCGTAGTTCTCCAGCATCACGTCCCGGTACAGCGCCTTCTGGGCCGAGTCTAGGCACACCCACTCGTCCAGGGTGAAGTCCACGGCCACGTCCCCAAAGGTCACGCGCTCCTGAAACAGCCAAGCATGGGGCCCTCAAGGGGGGGAGCTGCGAGGCCACGAGGCCACCCAGGAAGCCCTCGGCCCGACCGTCCTCTAGAAAATGGGGTGACAGCAGTATGGCGGCCTCGAAGGTGTGAGGGAGGCGCCCGGGGGCGGGGCGGGGGCGGGGCATGGCCGCTCACCTGACGGGGCGGGGCTCTCCCTGGGGTAGGAGCCATGCGTGCCCTCTCCGCCGAGGATTGGCCGCTGAACCTGGCCGTCCAAGGGAGGCTGGGCTGGCGAGAGGCGTGGCCCGGCTGGGCCCAGCGCTCAGGAGCGGTCACGCAAGCGCGTGTTCGCTCCACTGTAGCCGAGCTCCGCAGAGGCTGTGGCTGCGGCCGCCTCCGCCTGCCTGTCATTTCCCGAAGTCCCCTTCCCCTCGAGTGTCCCCTTGACCCCGCCCCCACTCGCGGCAGCCCGAACACTGGGAGCCCGAACAGAGATGTCTAGACAGAGGGAGCGGCCGAGAAGGCGGAAGTGACGAAGACGCCGGGGGCCACCCCCTCCCGGGCCCTGAAAGAGCCTTTGGGCCTCGGTTTGGGCATGCAAAGTCTTCTGGGAGTTGTAGGCCTGTGTCCTTGGGTGGGAGGGGAAGGGAGCGTTTTGCGCCTGCGCATCCTCCTTCTGCTGAATGCGGGGCCGCCTGCTTGTTCAAATGCAGGACGTGCGCAAGTTCTTCTGGGAATCGTAGTTCCGCCCCGACTCACGCGCTGATTGGGAAGGGGAGGCTAAGCGCGTCCTCCTTTTTACGACCCCGCCTTTTCTTTTCTTCTTCTCTCGGTCTTTCCTCCTCCTTTCCGCGGCCCTTCTTCTAACGGCCTCACTTGGGTTTGTGTCCCTGCGCGGCCCCTTTGAGAGGAAGAAGTGGCGGGCCAGGCCAGGCGGGCCTTCTTCCTTGCGCCTCCTCCCATGGGCCCCTTCTCTTCTGCGCCCCCCCCCCAGCCCCCTTGTCCAAGTCTCTTCACGCCTTAGTCCCTCCCCGGAGCCCTTTGGAGCCCCCGTTTCTCGCGCAAAGTGGGGCCCCGGCTTTGAGGCGGATGGAGAAAGGGAGGAGCTGATCCGGTTCCATTTTCTCTGTGGTGCTCAATTAACTTTCCTTTGGAACAATGGACTTCCGGGAGTGCATCACCTGCGTCCTTTCCGCTGCCTTTTTGGTAGTCTGAGTAATGCCTGGGGGCAACTGTGCGGAGCAGTGACCCCGCTCTGCCTCACTGGCCTCATCTGCCCCGCAAAGCGCGAGCTCTTGTCATTGTAATTGCCTTTGGCGAGGTCCCCCGACGTTTGTTTGGTTCTAGCCTTCATTCAGTGGCTTCCCCGGCCTTTTTTTATTTAAGCCCTGCCTTCTGTCTTAGAGTAATAATGGGTATGGGCTCCAAGGCACAACAGTGGGAAGGGCTAGGCCATGGGGTGAAGTGACTTGCCCAGGGTCACCCGGCTGGGAGGTGGCTAAGGCTGGATTTGAGCCCCTCCCCTCCCCCCCCCCCCCCCCAGCTATCCACTTTCCCCCTAATTTACTATCTTTTTTAACATTCTTTTTCGAGGTTGAGTTTCAGGCTCTCCCCGACTGACTCTGAAGGCAGGCTGTGAGATCAGTTATGCATGTGTCTCCCAAGTTCCCAACCGGTTTCCGATTACACGTAAAAACCCTCGTTTTTAAATGGTTTGAGTTCAACTCCATGCAAAACACATTTCCGTGCTCGTCATTTTGGGAAAGGAACCCAAAGAAGGAAAGGGAGAAGTGTGTGGGCAGTCTGCGTTCAGCCCCCTCCCTTCTTTATGTGGGAGACGTGGGCCATGATTCTGCGAGTCGGGATGAAATGGAAACACTAATAATGAATCTACTTGTTATTTGGTGCTTCGAAGCTGTCATGCTAGAAGAGCATGTATCCAGAAGGGCCCCAGTCACTTTACTAGCCAGCTGGGGTTAAAAAGGGCTGGACCAAATGGATGAGTTAAAAAAGGTGGTCGTGGTCGCCATTTACAAAAATGAAAGTCAAACTATGAGTCAGTGGCTGTTCAGTAATTTTATTTAGGGCTAGGTAGAGATATTAAAGTGGAAAATACAGGAACGAGGTAGAAAATAGAGCCTGGCTAAAAGTACCCCAGTCCTAATCCTAGTGCCTCCAGACCTCGCTCTCACCAGAATCCAGAGTCCAGATCAGCAAGCCAAAGAGCCAAAAGTCGCTGAAAACTAGTGAGAACCTTCAGTACAAAAGAGGCCAAGACTGCCAAGAATCTCACCAGAGCTCATGCCCCTGAGACTAAGAGCCACCAAGAATGAAGAGCTAGAATAAAGACCCTGACTCTCTCAGACAGTTTTCTCTACCTATCAGTTCTCCTCCTCACATCTCAAGAATCAATTACAGCCTCTCAATTTGCCTAGCACTGCCCATGGGTTTAGGGTTAGGGGGCAGTGCTTGTAGTCTTTTAAGACTAAGTATTAATGACTAAGTGTGAACTCTCTTGGTTAGTAACTTACTAAGGGTTAAGTAGAGGTACTTAAGTTCCTGATTGGTTAACTTAAAAGGAATAAAAAACCCCCTCTCACAATCCCCACCCCTCACCCCATGATTCAATTGGGAGACAAACATGTTTAAATCTCCCAGATTTACATACCTAGTCTCCCCAATGAATCATTTCAAATATTCAGCTTATACTTCTAAAGATCTAGCTAAAGGTACATACAACGCTGCATTTTCTAAGAGGAATATAAATAGTTGGAGATAAGAGGGAAATAAAAGAGGAAGAGAGCAAAAACAATGATTGGTAGGCACATTAACAAAAAGCCAATTAGGGGGTTGTACCCTTTGGCATAAGAGTTTACATTCAAAATAAATATGTTCAACCCCCTTCAGTTCAATTCACTACATCCCGAAGTTCATTCTGGATCTTCTAATGCAGTCTATGGTTTCCACAGGCTTCTTTATGGCGCATTCTTTAAAATAGAGTTCACTTTCTTGATTTGAGGAATTAACAAATTTCTGAAATTTCTCTCAAAATTTTTTTTTAATCTTGGATTTTATGAAAATTATAACACCCGCCCCCCCCCCCTTAGCAGTGTGTTGACCAACACTCAGATCAACTCAAGATCTATGCCTGAGTTATGGGGTATATAAATCAATTCTCAAAAGAAAAAACCAAAAACATTAAAAAAAACCCCAAACAGTAGGAAAAAATTTAAAATCTATGTATATATATATAAAATTCTGAGTAAGCAAGAATAAGCCCAAAACAGGTCCTTGAATCAGGGCCCAATTAAAGTGATTTATGTCCCACAAGCCTGTAGGACAATTGTAGTAATATAGCATTTACCCATTGATATCCATGACTACAGAAAATTGCCTTACTATAAAAGAGAAAAGGGATTAGATTTTGAAGTAAAAGGGAAATATGTGATTTCCTGGTCTGATTTTTCCGTTACTCTCAGGGAGAAGGGGAGCCAAAATGGCAATCAAACTAAGATACTTGTAGGAAATCTGGCACCGGGGAGTCCAGTGTCTGACATTGTCAAACAGCCGCTTCCTTGAACCTCCAAACAAGTCCTTTTGTCATGGTGCAAATTCTCATCAATCCCATGGGGACTGGTGTTCTCTTTGACCTTGTTCTTCTTGGCACTCTACAGTGGCTCCTCTGTGATCCCTTCTGGAATCAGACACAATTATTAGTCGAGGTCCCATAATATTTAATAATCAATAGCAGGTTTCCATAGTCTAAAGCTTTTGGGCATGCATAGGTATTAGGGCTAATAAAATCATATGTCCTATTGCAAAAGAAAAACAATAATAAAAATTTTTTAAAATCCAAAATTCATAGTTTGCATTCCATGACGTTGTGTCAGCCAAAACAGTGTCCAACTTGTCTATGGATTTTTATAATAGTATTATCTCCAATCCAGTCACTTTACTGCAGGATTGCCCATTCTTTAGTTCTCACCTTCTCTGGTTAGATTGTATCTTTTTGGGTTACTTAAATCCTCTTTTGTAAAGTTCACCTTTTGTAGTTACTTAACACCTTTTTGTAGTTAAAATCTAAAAATAGATTGTAGCTTACAATTCAATCTTCCCAATAAAGAAAGAGCTAAGTATCTTCATTGTTACAATCAGGAGGTTACAATTTTATCTTCACAATAAAGAGCTAAGTATCTTCATTGTTACAATCAGAAGACAACTAAATCTAATCTTCACATAGTTTATCATTACATGAACCTTTTTTTCCACAGAAGTAACATATTAATGGTTGATTAGTGGATTCCTGCAAAGGGGCTATGGCCACTCCTTGATTTGCTTTGCCTTTTTCAATTTCTTTCCATTAGTACTCTTATTTCCTTCCTTAATGCCTCTACTAAGTCATTGTTATCTTCCTTTCTTTTCGCGGCCATTAAATACATAAACTGCTACCCTTTTTAATTCCTCTAAAAGGGTAAATGGAAATATTAGCACCTAAAATGCTTAACACCTTTCAAGCTCTATATACGTGTTAACTATTCTTTCTATTATTATTATTTCTTTAATGGGATTTAATTACTTCATGCTAGATGATTTTATATAGGATTTTAGATGTGATAAAAATATGCAAAAGGGATTAATTCAAAGCAATTCTGTGCAAGACAATTTGAAAATTGATAATAGATTTAGTTTTATGTTTCAAATTCATAATATTATAAGATAAAATTTCATAAACTCTTATAAAGATATGCTGTAGAAAGCAAGTTACAACCCTGATGCCCTTAGGTTACGAACTAAACTTTTGAAAGAAGGTTCTATGGAACAGGGGATCACAAACAATGGACCCCTTCACTTGAATGAATCCATTATCTGAGTGAGAAGCCAAAGAATAAGACAGTAGTTTAATTGTACTTTCTTAAAGAGGATACCCTTGCCTTTGGATGCACAGAGATGCATTTAGAGAGCTTATTTATAGGATTTTCTAATCACAAAAGAACAAAAGATTTTCTCCTACTCCCCTCCCTTCCTCCAATCAGATTCCCATTATCAGACCTGTGACGAAGCTTACTTATCTTATAGAACTGCTTTATTATGAATTATTAAGTTATGTCTGCAGTGGAATTACAACCTGGAACTCTGTGTGTGTAGTTTGGAGGTTTCAAAAATTGCTCAATATCTTTCTGCAAGTTTTCGTCCACTATAATATATTCATTCTCGATGTTTGAATTCCAAAATGTGGTCAGCTTCTCGATTTTTAGTGATAGATTTTATTCCAAGATGGATTTAGTCTCTGAAAGAAGATGTAGGATTTCAGGCCTGGCAAGCTTTATTATTGCAATGCCAGGTGTGAAATAATAAATTAGCCCTAAGCTGTAGTTAGTGAAACTTGCTAGTTGGGGTGGAGTCTTAGGGAGCTTTGATTAATGTTATTCTCCTTCTGATTCGGAGTATGGTCCTCAGGAAGGGCTGCTGATCCCATGATTCATAGTGCTAGCCCACCTGTGGGGGTGACGTCTGTGAACTGCAAGTGGAGCTCTGTCTCAAGGAGGAAGCTTGGAAAGCAACTTTGGCAGGGGCTATGGTAGGACTCTCATGCCTTGACTTCCCTCAGAATAACATTTCCTCTTGACTGGAAAATATTCCCACCTCGCTGATTCTCAGCCTGCCTTATGGAATTTTGCCAGTGCAGTTGGCTACCTCTGACTCTTGCCTGGAATCCACATTAGACTAGACTACATTTTCCTCTTACTATAGCCTCGTGCCTCTTTTTCCTTCTATAGCAACTCTAATCAGGGTTAGGGTTATACGAAATCAATATTAAGTCGAATAGGTTAAAGTTGAAATGCATGTAAGCTACTAGTGTGTAAGATCGAAGGATTCAACTACAATTACAGCCCTAGAAACAGCTCAGTAGATAAGCGTTTGGCCTTGTTATTTGTTATTACTTATGGAGAACAGTATAGGAATAATTGGACAATTATGTGAAAACATAAAAGCAGGACATATGTAAAATGGAGATTTGAACCCCAGACTTCACTTCCCAGAAGGCCTTGGTAGTTCCCAGAATGCCCTAAAATCTCACCAGAGTCCTCACCTGGGCCCAGAACAAAATGGGTAATTAAACTGACTGTACCACCGACTTGCCCTCTCCCTCGGCTTCTGCTTCTAGGCACACACGGCTCTCTACCTAGAGGCAAGGTGTAGGTTGCAGTGCTTCCTTGTTTTGTATTTTCTCCATTTCTTCATCTTTAATAAACCTCTAAAAATATAACACTTTTAGCAGAGAAACTAAATTTTAATTGTTACACATAACCCCACTCTTGAATGAGGATAAACCAAACATTTTCTGTTCTGCGGAAAAGGAATTTTTGTGTGATTCCTTACCTTCGAGGGAAGTGATTTCTAGTCTATCTTGTCTTTAAGAGAGATCTCATTCCACTATAAGTCCCACACTTCTGTGATCCATTCAAATGACACAAAGGTTGGGAGAGGATCTAAGAGCAGTGGTCTGTGTGGGTCTGCCATCTAGTTTATCGGAGCGTGGTTAATAACCGACTTAATTTGATACAATGCAGAATAATTTGCTTCTCCGTTTTAGCGTCTGGATCCCAAGTCTATGGTACAAAAAGAGGGTAAGCATGGGGGACAAATTAAATTATGTGACCATCCGACTTGGCCATAGAAACCACCCGTTTGCCAACATGATTCTTTGTGCTCCTGTGCAGGATAGATCCTTAGCAGTGTCTCATCTTCCTGAGGGGGGATGAGAAACTAGAAGTGGGTAATTAGAGCAAATAGTCAGATGATTGTGCATGTCTACATAACTGTTTCCAATGGGTTAACTAGAAAACCTGAAATCTTTGTAGGTTCTTTTAAATTCTCCTTTCAGTCTGTTATTGGTCGTTTCTAAAGCAAGTACCGGGCATATAGAGAGATAAAGTTCAAAGTAGCCAATAGGCTGCTGGAGAGGTGAGACCAGAAGTCAGAAGAGAGGTCAGGTCCGGAGCAATAGCTATAAGGAGCCGTGTAGTTGGAAATCTTGGCCGTTGAACTACATTTCTCAGGAGCCTGCTGACTTCCTGTCGTGACGTGCTGACCTGGGTAGACGGGGGATATATTGGGTGGCTTCCTGATCCTGCTCTCTTTGCTTCCTGTTGAGACTGTGATGCAGTGGGAGCCTAAAACAGGCTGGTTAGCCATGGGCAGGTCGTTTTATTTTGTTACCTTTTTATTCCTCTATTTCTAATGATTATTAATACATCTTATAACATATAATAGTTAAATTATTATACATTAACTTTAATATTTATAGAATATCTCTGTAGAGATGATCATTGAATACACAGGAACTGGTGAGATAACCAAGCAAATGATGCAAAGAGAGAAGGCCCGAGACAGAGTCTTGCGATACACCTGCAGTTGACCTGGAGGAGCATCTAGGAAAGGAGACCAAGATGAAGTAACCAGTGTCCTCTGAATTGTCAAATGAATGTAAGGAATGACTTTTTCTTAATCTTCATCTTCCTTGTCCTGTCTGGAGCCTCTGACCCTGTGAATCATCATGTTTTTCTGGGCTTTGGTTTCTTCTTGGTTAAGCAACTCCCAAAAGGTGAACTTAACAAAGAAGTGTTAAGTAACTCTAAAGATATAATCTAATCAAAGAAGATGAGAACTCTAAAAGATATGGGCATTTAGAGGAGGAGACACAAGAGTAAAAGGGCTATATATTTGGCTCATTGGCTCTCTCCAGGAGAACCTTTTGGTTCTTTCCCCAGAGAGGTGGTTCTGGCTGGTCACTTCCTGTGAGCAGGCCTGGGTACCAGTTCGATCCTGGAACTCGAGCCTGGAGGAGCTCCCTCAGAAAGCTTCCTTGAGACAGTCATGTGGTGGGTGATAAGACTGACTCCCTTTCCCCTTGGCTCTCAGGGAAGGCCCCCTTGGCCAAGGCCTTGAACTCCTGCCTGGCTCAGACTGAGCCGGAGCAGTTTAAATTAACTCTTTTCCTCTCTCTCTCTCTCTTCTCCTTAATTTCTTTCCTCTATATTAATTTAAATCACCATAAATTTCCAGCTGACTTAGGTATTTTATTATGGGATTTCCTTGGCAATGAAATTAATTTAGATTTTAAGTCAGAACCCTAAAAATATCTTTAACAGTCTGGCTAATCCACAAAGGGTGTGATGAGAACCCTCAAATTTCTGTGAAATCTCTTTCCTTTTTCTCTTTATTACTTGCTCAAGTCAGTCAGTCTCTTTAACATAACTTATTTTTTTAAACCCTTACCTTCTGTCTTGGAATCAATTCTCTGTATTGATTCCAAGGCAGAAGAGCGGTAAGGGCTAGGCAATGAGGGTTAAGTGATTTGGCCAGGGTCACACAGCTGGGAAGTGTCTGAGGCCAGATTTGAACCCAGGACCTCCTGTCTCTAGGCCTGGCTCTCAAGCCACTGAGCTACCCAGCTGCCCCTCTTACCTTATTAAAAAATGATTAATAGGTTCAATGATAAAGAGCCATTAGGTTTTAAAATTAAAATTTTTTTTAAATTTTAAAATTTAATTTAAAAAATTTTAAATTTTTTATTTAAAAATTTTTATTAAATTTAAATAAATAAATTAAAATTTTTTTTAAATTAAAAAATTAAAAAAATTTAAATTTAAATTTAAAAATCAGTAAAATAAGAACACATGGAAAGAGCAAAAGTAGATGTGAGGCTCAGTCTGCCTTAGTTCAGTTCATTATAGCCAAAGGCTCAAACAGAATTTTATAATGTAGTGTTTGATTGACTTTCTCTGGTGCTCTCATCTTTGTAGTCCATATGGAATCTTGATGGTCCTCACAGCATCTTCTCCAGGACATCTGCTTTCCTGATCCAGCTTATTGGTGATATCCTTCACTAAAAGTGTTTTAAAAAGGCCTTAGTCGGGGCAGCTGGGTAGTTCAGTGGATTGAGAGCCATGCCTAGAGATGGGAAGTCCTGGGTTCAAATCTGGCCTCAGATACTTTCCAGCTGTGTGAGCCTGGGCAAGCCACTTAACCCTGTAAACAACAAAACTGTAAGGATAATTTTAGTGTTTTGACTTAAATTCTAAAATAAGTGGTTGCCATGGGAAATTCCCAAATATAAAAATACCCAAGTCAGCTGGGATTTGAGAGAGAGAGAGAGAGAGAGAGAGAATTAATTCAAACTGTTCTGACTCAGGCTGAGCCAAGCAGTAGTAAAAGGGCCTAGGCCAAAATGGCCTAGGCCTGAGCCTAAGGGAGAGCAAGTCAGTCTTTATCACTCACCACAAGATCATCGCCAAGCTGGGTTCTTCCACTCCGAACTGAAATTACTCTCTAAACTGAATTCAATTGTAACTGAATTCAATTGCCCTGAATTGTTCCTTCGCCTCCTTTTAAAGAGATTTTTCTCTTATGTCACCTCCCCTAAATTTTCACATCTACCAATCACAGTAGATGCTTTTTTTCAGGATTGCCTATTTTTGGTTTTCACCTTCTCTGGTTAGATTAAATCTTCTGAGTACTTCACACCTCTTTGTTAAGCTTGCCTTATGTAAGTTACTTGACCTTTTAGGTACTAATTTAACCTTTACAGGTACTTAACACTTTTTGGTATTAAATCTAAAAATAGGCCTAGCTTAAGGTTCTAGCTTTACTATAAGGTATGAGTTGGGGACTTTCATTGCTCAATCAGGAGTTTACAACTTTATCTTCCCCTAAGGTAGTGTCTGAGTAGGGTGGAGTAATTTTAAAAGTTCCTAATACATTCCTGATTCTTAAGTATCTTCATTGTTACAATAGGGAATAGCTAGACCAAATCTTCTAAGGTATAGTCTGAGTAGTTTTAAGATTCACAACCCCCATTGCCCAGCCCTTACTGCTCTTCTGCCTTGGAACCAATGCACAGTATTGATTCCAAGATGGAAGGTCAGGGTCTTTAAAAATAAATAAAAAGGCCTTAGTCGATGGACTTTTAAGATAACTTTACAGTTCCTCCTCACGAGGATAAGATACCACCCAGGATCTAACATAACCTGATTGTAAAACAAAACAGTGTTCCCATATGGTGACTATTCATGTACAACAATGAGAGACTCGGTCAAGGATGTATGGCTACGTTACTAGGCTACTGATCTGAGAGGGCATTAAATAATAGATAGATCACTTCTCCCCTAAACAAGAGAAGAGAGAAGCATTTTAAATATATAAATATAAATAAGGTCTCATGAAGGTGGCTTATATCCTACAAGCATGTAGGTCAGGGGCACAATATTGCAGTTACCCATCACCTGCCATGCCAAAGAAAAAGGGTGATGGAAGTCTGACAAAAAAGGGACTGTGGTACTCCAGTCTGATTTCTACTCCAAAAATAGGGATAGCAAGCTGGAATTAGAGCCAGACAGGGACACAGCTTAGTCTCATGTCTTCTAGACTGAATCAGAGACGGCCAACCTCCTAGATGTGCTGAACAACCACCTTCCCAAATGCCCTATCATGGCTCCCCTTCTTTGGCAATGATATTCACCACCCCAACAGGGGTTGTTGACATTAGTCATCAGTATTGTTCAGTGGCTTGTTAGTATTCCCTTCTTTTGGAATCAGACTCAAACATCAGTTATAGTCCCTTGTGGGAGACCGAGGAGGTAAATCCCCCTGAACTCTCCCTCCTCTATCGTGTAAGTTCACAAAGAGGACACTCATGCAGAAAAGAGAGTACCGTAACTTTGAGAAAGATATGGAAAGTAGAGAGAATCTCCTCCCTGGCTCCAGAGGCCAGGCTTTAGCCAAAACTATGTGTTGACTAATTCCAATTATCCGTTAAATTTAGTTCCCACAGCAAAAGAGATAAATTAGGAGCTGCTTCTAGCTTGGGAAACAGTAGCCTAAAGCCTGTTGATAGAGTAACATGGTGGATTAAAGCTAGATTGTTATATGCCTGCCAGTGTGAGAGTCGCTCCTCCCTTTGCACTACCCTACCCCTCGGTCCCAATCCTGGGATCCCCAAGATCATGACAGTCCCTTAAGGTTCAATAACCAATGGTAGGTTTCACTAGTCTTGGTATTGGGGTATGCAATGTTGTCAGGGCTGTAAGACATTGTAAACTGATCCTTCAATGCCAAATATCAATTCCACGTCCATAAACTCAAGTTTTTAAGAAAATCACACTGAAATGTCTGGGGAAAGGGAAAAGCAACAAAAAATAAGATATCTGAAACCCCATTAAACAATGCAACAGTCAAACATGAGCAGAAAAAAAGACTGATAGTCAAAAGTTAAATGTATTATTTCCCTGGCATGGTCATGATCCTCCGGGTGCATGTAGGAAAGTTTTTCTCCAAGTGAAAGCTTGGCATATGTTTTACTACAACAACTACGGCAGATTCTCAAAAGGACACAGATTCCCAGGATGCAAAAGGCCCTTTTGGCTACAGTGGCCAACAAACCTGTTCCCTGTAGCCATGGCAGGTTCCACCATGCACTGTCAGATGCCACACAGGCCTCTAAAGGAATTTGCTGAGTGTCATTCAAAATCTTTTGAAGCTCATGGACATGTGGAACAATTTCACCAGCTCTATTTATAGAAGGATAACAATATTGATTAATAAGAGCACAGACACCTGCAAAGTGGCTGTAAGCATATCAAGAGCTAGCTGGTTTTATATGACTGTCTTTGCTAAGGAATCAGTCCCTTCCTGGAGGATGGAGATAGCCTTAGAAGTTCAGGAGATGGCTTGAACTATATCCTGAGCCAATTTTTCAATGGAATCTATTACTGCCATCTTCCCCAAAGAGGGCATAGCAGCCCAGAAAAATCTCTGGGTTGAAGATGACTACATCTCTTGTTCCATGTATGCCACCAAGTGTCCCGATTCTTAGACGTGTTCTTCATCTGGCCAATAAAATGATTATGCACTGACACTGGTGGGGTTACATAGGCCAAACCACAGGTTCCATACCACTCTGGGGGAAGGGAAGAGTAAGCTGAAGAGGTACATGCCAGGAACCACCAAAGACCGTGCTGTTTTACACGGTCCACGTGGAAACTGAGGATTGCAAAGCAGCCCCCAGGAAGGATGGAAATACCCACTGAAACACCCCTAAGTGGCTTTCCTTATTAACATCCCCATATTATTGGAATTGCTGTGGTTATTATTCTTATGTATCTCCAGGAAAAATAGATGAGAGCAACATGCTTGCAGGGTTAATACAGATGTCCCACTCTGTCCCCCCAGAATATTACCAGGAGAGCCCACTTTCAAAATTAAACCTAAGGATTCTTATATACCCACTTAGATAGGACCCTCTTTTCTAGGTATAAAAATTTCTGGTAAATCTGTGCTCTGAATTCCCTAACCTATATCTGGGTCATTCTACCCACTGATCCTGCCCTTAGCAACAATGTTTCATTGACTATCTCCATAGGCTTCCTGTCTGTTGTTAGGATCCATGGAAACATGCATGTTGAGAATGAAACTGTGTGCCAAGTAGATGTGTGATCATGAGGGTATAAAATAAAGCCAAGCTTCATCCAAGGCAGAGCAGTTTATCCTGTGAAACCTGTGCTTCAGGTTGATTGTGAAAGCTGTGTCCTATCCATCATTTTGCCGACACCATCCCATCTCCAAGACCCCCTCCTCTGTGGGAGGCTGGCCCACCCCACAGCAGTTACAAACCTAGAATTCCCCGGGGGACATCAAACTTCTTGTGAATCTGTCTTTAACTGAGGATGAGGCAGTAACAGTTGCAAAGGTTACATATTTGTGTGTCCCATTCTTTATGCTATTGAGCTTGTCTTAGCACAGATAAATGTTGTGGGGAATGGAGTAGTGAGAATGCACTTCAGATTGCCCCTGTATGTCTGCTAGTTAGTAGTCCCTTACCTTTTATAAGAACAAGTCAAAGGAGGGCACATGGTCAGTCAGTGATAGTGGGGCTCCCAAATATCTGAAAATTACCTTAGAAGAAATATTAAAATGAACTGAGATTTACAAATTTTTGAATCTCTCAAAAATTAATGACAGTAATTATGGCCAAGTAGATGGATTCCTCCTGCTACTAATGATGTGACATATAACAAGAGCAAAAGGGGCAAAATATCACCTTCATGACGTTCAAGTTGTGACAAAGTGTCATGCTTGACTGGAATTGTTGCCCATGGCAAAACAAGTTTCAATGGAGCTGGGGACAGAATAGATCCAGCATCCATAAGGTCTAATGTCCTTGCCTTGGTGTAGGGTATGTCCTACCTAGCTATGGACCTTAATAATAGCATTATCCTTAGTCCACTCATCAGAAGAGGGAACAAAAGAAGTATGGCTTACTGCTGAAAACAAAAACAGTACCAAATGAGAGTAGCAGGTTTTTAAAAAAATAATAATAAATTAAGTTAGATTTCCCTATAAACTCCCTAATAAAAATAGAAGCAAAACCAAATAAATAATTATGTACAATAAAAGTGACAGGATACATTTAATCAATGTCAGTAGATAGTACCCATTTTACACGAAAGCAATGAATCTAAGAATCTTTTTCTTCAATTTTGATGACATTTGGAGTAATTAACAATTACTCACTTGGAAAGTAGTTAGTAGTTAGTTTGAAAAGGCCTTCCCAAACAGGCTGAGTCCCTCCAGTTCACTCAGAGTTTGTTATGTACATCTTGTCTCCTAGATTAGATCCAGTCCAAAGTGAGTTCAAAGATCCAGCCTGTACCACAACTCAAGGTTTGTGAAGTTCATGTCATTTGACCTGTAAATCCTGTATCTAAGAAGCAACAGAAATGCCCCACCTCCCCCACCCCATAATGATAGGTATGTAGGGGGTAAAGGTTTGGCCTGTGTAGGGGGATGTCCAAAAAGCATTTCAAATGATGAGACATGGAGATCTCTCCTAGGTTTGCTGCCCAGGTAAATAGGCTAACGAGAGAACCTCAGGACATTTTAAGGGAATCTCAGTGCACAGTTTGCTAATCATGTTTTTAAGGTCTCTATACATACATTCAACTTGATCTAAGCTCCAGGGATGGTAGGGTATATGGAACTTGGGAGTAATTCCCAAACAAGAATAAAGCTGTAATAAAACAGAATCAGTAAAATGAGTTCCCCTATCTGAATCAATGTGTGCAGGTGGGCCAAATTGGGGAACAGTCTTCTTTGATAGCATTATAACAACAAAAGCTGCTGTGGCATGAGTACTAGGGAAGGCTTCTATTGATCTAGTGAGTTGGCTCACTATAACAAGACAAACTTTATAATGTCCAGGTTTATGCATACTGATAAAATCAATTTTCAAATGTTCAAAAGCAATTTTCAAATGTAAGCCAGGGGATGCTGACTAAAACCCTTGGCAAGGAAAGCATGCTGATTAAATGCCTTGCAACTAGGGCAAGAGGTACACACACAGGAGGCACTATTGATAATACCTGGGGCCATACAAACTCATTTAATGGAATCCACAATTCCCTAAGTACCAATATGGCTACTGTAAACCTCAAATTTCCTTAGACTTATAAATGTTGGAAATTTCACCATTGGGATATTTCATACTTGAAAAATTTCTTACTGATAGTCTATTGGAATGTGAACCCCATTGGCATGGGAGGTTCCTTCTCTTCCCTACTTAAGTTTACTTTAGGACAGAAACCCTTTGCTGAACAATGGAAAGGGCTTTGACCTATGCTTAAGCATAGAACAGGAATTTCTTTGAGTCTTGATTGATTTTTGAATTGATACAATGGAGATACTTGGAATAAATCTCCACCCTATTCAGTCCTAATAGGATTGAGTAAGGGCTGCAGCCTAGATCAAAATTTAATTATTCCAATCTCTACCATACTCAAGTTAACAGGATTTAGAAAGGGCTGTAGCAAAGGAGTAAAGATTTAATCATTTGAAAATATGACCTTCAACAGACATGTGCAAAAGCCAGAAACCTCTGGGCGGTCCTGGGTTAAGCTAGAGCCTCTATTGACAGGGAAGTTGATGAAGAGTGATTGGTAGATGTGAGGACTGAGGGGAGGCAACTTGGATGGTTTCCTTAAAGATAGGAGGGTCTGGAGACTGGAGGGGGTTGAGGTTTTGGTCGGTGTGGTTCCTGGGCTCTGAGGAAGCTTGTTCTGAAGGAAGCTGAAGGTGGGGGCCTCTGAGACTGTTTCTCCATTTTGGACACGTGAGTAATAGGGACTGATCTCTTTTCTTTGCTCCAGCTATCTAAGGGCTTGGGCCTTTTGGCCCAGCCTAAACAGAAGGGGTATCTAAGCCCTATTCCCTTCTCTCCCCTTTCTCTTTCCCTCTCTCTATCTCTAATACCTTTCTTCATCCTGTTTGTAATTAAACTCCATAAAAGGTTGACTGCTGACTTGAGTTTTCATTTAGGAATTACATAGCTGAATTCCTTGGCGACCTTAAATTAATATATAGCAGTCTTTTAAAGTGATTCCCTTGTAACACTACGCCTGTGAAACAGATAAGCGTATTTGATGATTGAAGTTTCTGGAAGTAGGGGTTTCTCATCTGATGGCACCCAAACCCCATTAATCTGTTTTGCTTTAAACATGTTGCTTCCACTTCTCTACTTCCTATTCATTAGAAGAGAGAGAAATTTGGTTTACTATTAAATGTGAGAGTTAAAATTCAGGTCCTTCTAAGGTAGAGAGATTAGCTGTAGTGTCTACCTGTTGATTTGTCCTGGAGCCTGGGTCAGAACCTCCTGTCTATGCAGAACAATGAACAATAGCCAAGGCTGCCAGTAACTAAAGAACAGAGAGGAGTTCTTTAATGATCAGTGGTCTTGCCAGCACAAGTCAGAGAACCCCTCTGCATGTAGAGCATCCTAACAGCATGATAGACTACAAAAGCATACCTGGAATCTATATAAATTGATGCTCTCTTCCCCTTAGCAAGTAGATAGCTATTTTTGAGGGCCAGCAATTCTACTTCCTGAGCACTAGCAGTAGAGGGCAGTAAAGCTGCCCAGATAGTAGTTAGAGAAGGGAATTTGTATTTTGATTTGATCAATCAGAGATTTAGACTTCCCTTCCATTTCTTTTGAATTTGGGTCAATCAGCAACCAGGGAATTGATCCCACAGGCACTGCCTCCCAGGGTAGTACCAGGCTAACTGAGGAATTGTGATTGGTTCCTGGGGAATGATGTAAGAAAGCTAGTAGGTATAATAAGGATTTTATAAGATGAGACCCAGCAGGAAGCTGGGGGGGGGGGTTGTATTTTCTGAGGCTGAGATTCAGAGACATGTTGTTAGGCTCTGGATTATTAGGCTAAGAAATTCTTCACTTCCTCTCTATAATTCTCTTATTTTTTTCCTTACTAAATAAATCTAGCTATTAACAGTTTTGTGACTTAAGGGTTAATACAATTTTTGACAACCACCCATTCTAACTATTACAGTAGCAAATTCTGTGACTGTAGCAGCCCCAGTGCAACATATGCCATCCCTCATAAAAGAAGCACAACCGCGTGTAGAATTAAATCAGGGTTTTCTAAGATGTGTCAGAGAGATCATTACAGAGCTCTTCAGTCATGTCCACTCCCGATTCACAATTATGTAGTGGTTTCCTAGATACTGGCAAATTTAGAAGCAATGTTGAAGGCTTAAGGACTATTGTAAACCTTAAAATTTCTTAGACTTATAAATGTTGGAAATTTCACCATTGGGAAATTTCATACTTGAAAAATTTCCTATTGATAGTGGGAACTCTATTGGAATGTGAACCCCATTGGCATGGGAGGTTCCTCCTCCCTTCTTAAGATTACTTTAGGACAGAAACCTTTTGCTGAACAATGGAAAGGGCTTTGACCTATGCTTAAGCATAGAACAGGAAGTTCTTTGAGTCATGATTGATTTTAGAATTGATACAATAGAGATACTTGGAATGACAGAACCAGGTCTTGGAAAATACAATTTCCACCCCACTCAGTCCTAACAGGATTTAGGAAGGGCTGTAGCATAGATCAAAATTTAATTATTCCAATCTCCACCCCACTCAGGGTAACAGGATTTAGGAAGGGCTGCAGCAAAGGATCAAGATTTAATTATTTGAGAATATGACCTTCAACAGACATGTGCAAAGCCACAGACCTTAACCCAGGGCGGTCCTGGGTTAAGCTAGAGCCACCATTGGCACAGGGAAGACATGGACAGTGATTGGTAGATGTGAGAACTGAGGGGAGGGAACTTGGATGGTTTCCTTAAAGATAGAGGGGTCTGAGGACTGAGGGGTGGTTGGTTGGAGAGGTTTTGGCTCTGAGAGGTGGTGCTCTGAGAGCTTGCTCTGAAGGAAGCTGGAGGTGGAGGCCCCTGAGACTGTTTCTCCATTTTGGTCATGTGAGTGATAGGGACTGATCTCTTTTCTTTGCCTCAGCTATCTAAGGGCTAGGGCCTTTTGGCCCAGCCTAAACAGAGGGGGTATTTAAGCCCTATTCCCTTCTCTTTCCTTTCTCTCTCTCTCTCTCTCTCTCTCTCTCTCTCTCTCTCTCTCTCTCTCTCTCTCTCTCTCTCTCTCTCTCTCTCTTTCTCTCTCTTTTTCTCTTTCTCTCTCTCTCTCTCTAATACCTTTCTTCCTCCTGTTTGTAATTAAACTCCATAAAAGGTTGACTGCTGACTTGAGTTTTCATTAAGGAATTACATAGCTGAATTCCTTGGCGACCTTAAATTAATATATATTCAGTCTTTAAAGTGATTTCCTTCCCACACTATACCATGTGTAAGGTTGATATTTTCATTCCCTACCAAAGTTATCTGATATCAAGCAAGCCTTTGATCTGAAAATGCCTATGCTCTATGTCAGAGCATGTCATGGGAGCAAAGAACACTCAAAGGAGAACTGAGGGTGATATCTGCTGATTTGTTTACCAGCATAACTGTGAGCACAATCACCCTAAGGAAGCATGGTGCTCCAGCAGCCATTGCATCCAGTTGTGTAGGATGGTAAGCAACAGGGCATTGGGTAGGGCCCAGGGCTTGAGGCAAGACCCCAGAAGGTACACCTCTCTATTCATGTACATGTAAATTGCTTTCTATAGTCTGGAATTCTTATAGCAGGGGCAGACAGAATGTTGTTTTAATACCATGAGAGCTGAGAGGTATTGGGAATCTAACTGAAGTGGTTCAGGGACTGAATTTTTAGACAGAGCTAAAAGGGGTTTAGTGATTTCCCCATAATGGGGAATGCATTGTCTATAAAACCCTGTTTTCCCCAGGATTGCTATTGTAATAATTGAAATGGGTTTGACAAATATAAGAATTAAAAAATTATTGTTGTGGTCGCCATTGATAAAAAATAATTAACTTCTTAAGTTATGAGGTTGTTAGCAGCCAACTGTTATGATTAAAAGTCTCTGGAGACTGTATATTAATTTATTATTACTTATTGGTGATGGTGAGAGAAAGATCATGTACTCACCTGACCACTACTGCTTAGTCTGTTCACCACACCACCTGAGTGCCTGCTCCAGGCCCTTTCTTATCATGCCAATGAACTCTGGATAGACTTGGCCTTAGTCCAGGTCAGAACCAAGTCTTCAAGGATACCAGGAGTCACTTGGGGCTTGAGACCAGCCTCTTCTTGGAGCCATTTCTCTGTCTCCCTCCAGCCTGTCCCCCACTCACTGAGAAGGGAAGCAATAGAGCAATGGAATAGGTGAAGAAATGCAAAACATTTTCATCTTAGTGATATTGAAATAAAAAAGCTAAGGAAATAAAGTGAGAAAATTCTACTTGGATTTGGACTCAAAGTTAATCTGTTCTCTCACTGGAGGCAGACAAAATGTTGTATTTATCATGAGTCTTTGGGGATATCTTGGATTGCTGGATTGATCAGAGTAGCCAAGTCTTTCCCAGTTGATCATCATTGCAGTGCTGCTCTCACTTGGCACAAGGATCTCTTGGTTCTTCTCATTTCACTTTGCATCAGTTTATGTAGGTCTTACCATGCTGGTTGTTTTTGTTTTTTTTCTGAAACCACCCCCTCATTATTTTTTAGAGCAAAATAGTGGCCCATCACAATCATATACCGCAACTTGTTACCCCCTTCCCCGCCTGATGAGCATCCCCTCAGTTTCCAATTCTTGGCTACCACAAAAAGAGCTGCTGTACCCTTTTCTTTTATTTCTTTGGAATGTAGACCTAGTGTGTGGTATTGTTGAGTCACTCGTTTTGATAGTCCTTTGGACCTAATTCCACATTGTTCTCCAGAATGGCTGGACCAGTTCACAACTCCATCAACAGTGCATTAGTGTCCCTACTTTTCCACATCCACGCCAGCATTTGTCATTTTCCTTTTCTGTCATGTTAGTTAAACTGATATGTAAGAGGTGGTACCTCAGAGCTGTTTTAATTTGAATTTCTCTAATCAATCATCATTTGAAGCATTTTTTCATGTGACTGTTGTTAGCTTTGATTTCTTTCTTCTGAAAATTCCTTGTTCTTATCCTTTGACTATTTGTCAATTGAAGGATGGCTCTTATTTTTATCAATTTGACTCAATTCCTTAAAACTGGGAGCAGAGAAAGCAGCTGTAAACACGGTCCCCCTCCTTTGTTTTCTGCTCTTCTTCTAATCTGGGCTGCATGGGCCTGTTAATTAGGCCGCGTTGTTTTGGCAAAACCTTCTAAATTTCATGTAATTGAAATTATGCACTGTATTCCCTGCAATCTTCTGCCTCTTGTTTAGTCATATACTCTTCTTTTATCCACAGATCTCACAGGCAGGTGTTTTCATGCCCCCCTAATTCACTTGGGGTATCATTCATCAAGCCTAAATCACGGGCGCTTTCTTAATCGTATCCTGGCACGTCATGCGAGGCACTGCTGTGTGCCCAGTTTCTGCCAAACTGCCCTCCAGTTTTTCTTCTATGAATTTCCTTTTATGTCTTCCCCGGTTACACGGAAAAACAGCTTCCAAGATTTTAAGAAGAATGTTGAGTTCTGGATTCTCTCCCCCCCCCCCCTTTCTGCCCCATGCGGGGGTGGCAAGCTTCGGACACCAATTTCACCCGTGCGGTCGGGCAGAACGTTTCCCCGGATTAGCCTTTCCTGGGAGGAAGCTCACAGCTGTTTCTCTGGAAGGAGGCGGCTCTCTTTCTGCCACAAGTTCTGTGGGAGTGCTTTGGGTCGGGTGTTGTCAGAATGGCTGAGCTGTTCACCCCTGTTCACCGGGCACGGCGGGGCTCTTGGGTTCTGCTCCCTTCGCTTTGTTTCCGCTCATGTCAGTCTTTCCAGGTTTCTCTGGGCTCCTCCCGCTCATCGGCGGGATTCCGTCATGATCGGGTGTCACAAGCGGACTCACTCGTTCCCGGGTTGGCGAGGAGCCTCACGCGCCAGCTCTGTGCCCCGACCAAAAGAGCTGCCCTGGGTGTCTCTGTGCGCACAGGCCCCCCTTGTAAGACTAGAAGTTACTCGCTGCCGTCCAGTTCATAGCACAAACAGAGCAAGCGGCGGCCCCCCAATCCCATCGTTTTAGAAGCTTACAGAGAGAGTGTCAGTGCCTGAAATCCCTGACGTTTACGTGACGGGTTCAGAGTCGTGTGTCCTGCTGGGGCCGGAGACCGCGGTGACCGCCGCCTCCCAAGGGGGGCTGCCGGCCCTCTCGCAGAGGGGGCTCCCTCGTCTGCTCGGCCCAGGGGCGGCGGCCTGGGAGGAGCTTCTTTCTCCCGGGCTGCTCTGCTCCTTCCTAAGCCAGACCTCGGGCAGCTCTCCACGCGCTGACAGGAAGCGTTCGGCGTGGATCCTGGGCGAAAACCAAAGTCAACAGCTGCGTCCTCCCCGGGAGGCGTCCAGGAGGCACCCAGGAGGCACCCAGGAGGCACCCAGGAGACACCCAGGAGGCACCCGGGAGGCACCCGGGAGACACCCAGGAGGCGCCCGGGAGGCACCCAGGAGGCACCCGGGAGGCGCCCAGGAGGCACCCGGGAGACACCCAGGAGGCACCCGGGAGGCGCCCGGGAGGCGCCCGGGAGACACCCAGGAGGCACCCAGGAGGCACCCAGGAGGCACCCAGGAGGCACCCAGGAGGCACCCAGGAGGCACCCGGGAGGCGCCCGGGAGGCACCCAGGAGGCACCCAGGAGGCGCCCGGGAGGCGCCCGGGAGGCGCCCGGGAGGCACCCAGATCTCATCTCGGCGGCAGCCCTCCCGGGGCTGTCTGCACACAGTACCCGACTGAGAGGGGGGCGGGCAGCGACGGGCCTGCAGAGAAGGGGAGCAGCGCCCTCGGACTGGCCCAGAATCACAGGCTGGCACACGGGGTGAATGGCCCAAGCCGGGCGACACGGCCCACCTCGGCTCCGGGGCCCGGGGAGGCCGCAAACCCCGCAGCCACACGCACAGTCCAGCGTGACAGAAAGGCGCGGGGGGAGCATGAGCCCTTGGCGGTGCATTGAACCAAGTGGCCTCATGGCCCGCCGACCGGCCGCAGGCCCCAAGGACAAACAGGCCAGAGCGGCGCTCGCAGGACTTCCAAGGATTGGGGCGACAAAGACAGAGCAGGGGTGGGAGCGGCTCAGGGGGAAACCCGTGCCGTGGAGCGCATGCCCCCCCCCAGGGCAGGCAGGGACCCACCTCCAGGAAGCCTAGGCTGTCAGCCAGGGTCGAGCACGGGGGCTCCCCTCTTTCCCGCCCCGGGCAGCTGTTAGGAGCACAGGCTAAGAAGACTCGAGGAGGGGCACTAAGAGGTCTTCGACAGTCCGATCTCCTCCCTTTACAGAGGAGGAAACCGAGGCCCCGAAGGGGAAGGGACCGTCTCAAGTGGCCAAGCCGAAAGCAGCAGAGGTAAGGTCTGAGCCTAGAACTTGCTCCGCTCCCCTGAGCCGCGTCTCCTCTAGAGCCCGGGCCAGTGCTAAAGGCCTTGGACCGGAAAGGGGAAGAACCAAGGGCGGCGCGGCGTGCTCTTCCTCGATACTGGGCCGGCCTCTTCGAACCCAAGGGCTCCCCGAGCAGCGCCCCCCCTCCGGGAACCCGTGCGTCTCAGGGTGAAGGTAAAGACGGGGCGCGTCCCTCGGCCGCCCCGCGTTCTGGTCTGTGCCTCGGGGACGAGAGCCGCCCTGGGGAGAGGAGTTCAGAGGAAGGCGGGCCCCGGCGCGCCTGGCTCTGAAGGGGACCGACCGTCCCGCCGCTACACGGAGCCAAGCGCAGGCCTCCGCGCTGGCTCCGTCTACGAGAGCCAAGCAGGCCGGCCGGCGTCCCCAAACGCAGGGTCGGTC
This sequence comes from Monodelphis domestica, assembly GCF_027887165.1. Taxonomy (NCBI): domain Eukaryota; kingdom Metazoa; phylum Chordata; class Mammalia; order Didelphimorphia; family Didelphidae; genus Monodelphis; species Monodelphis domestica. The sequence goes on from NC_077229.1 coordinate 1,109,443, forward strand.
GGGAAGCCTCTTTGGCACGTGTGCCCCGACACGTCCACCACTGAGGGCAGGAAAAGGGGTGGCCGTCGGGCGAAGAGCCCCGGCTTCGGGCTGGCTGTCCACGGCAGAAGGGACAGATGGCTGCGGAGTCACTGCGTGAAGAGAAGGCGTCTTCGAGGTAGGCTGTCGTGCCCACACGGGCAGAGCCTCGCAGCGAGGCCGACGGCAGCCTCCAGTCGGTCAGCGTCGGGTCATGAGCACGAGCCCCATCCGCGGGGCGGCCACTAGGCGAGGCGGCGCGGGGCAGGCCTGGCGTGTGGGCCCCGCCAGCGGACCTCGGCCTCCCCGGCTGCCAGAGCGGCCTGGCTCGTATCCGAGGCTCCGCAGGCTGGGCCTCTTCTCCGAAGAGCCTCGGCTCACAGACACGGAACACGCTGATAAGGAAAGGCTGAAAAGGGCCGAGGGGAGGGGCGGGGAGGGGAGGGGAGGGGAGGGGAGGGGCTCTTTCTCTGTTGGTCGTCACGGAGGACGTTCAAAGTCTGTGTTTCTGTAAGTGAGTAAAACCTCCCAGCGTGGAGTCTGAAGGCTCTGTGGTGTTGCCCTGAGTGATCCGGGGCTGCTCGGCTAACCTGACCGCCGGTTCTTCCTTTAGGAAATGCCCGCCCGGCCTTTCCTGGACCCCCCGCGCCTGCCTCAAAAGGGAGCCCCAGTTGTCTCCCAGCTGGTGACAACGCAGACCAGATGGAGCCTGGAGCCTGCCTGGCCCGCTCTCTCCAGCCCCTTCCAAGGCAAGGACACAGACGGTGACGGCGGCCTCACATCCAGGGTTCTGAAAACAATCTCATTTATGGAAGCTGCTATTGGTTCTTGGGCATTCATTGAAAGCAGACCAGAAAAATAAAATAAAATGGCTCCGTGTGTGTGTGTGTGTGTGTGGTGTGTGTGTGCGTGTGTGTGTGGTGTGTGTGTGTGGTGTGTGTGTGCGTGTGTGTGTGGTGTGTGTGTGGTGTGTGTGTGTGGTGTGTGTGTGTGGTGTGTGTGTGCATGTGGTGTGCGTGTGGTGTGTGTGTGCGTGTGTGTGCGTGTGGTGTGTGTGGTGCGTGTGGTGTGTGTGTGTGTGGTGTGTGCGTGTGTGTGGTGTGTGTGTGTGGTGTGTGTGCGTGTGTGTGTGTGGTGTGTGTGGTGTGTGTGTGTGGTGTGTGCGTGTGTGTGTGGTGTGTGTGTGGTGTGTGCGTGTGTGGTGTGTGCGTGTGTGTGTGTGGTGTGTGTGGTGTGTGTGTGTGGTGTGTGTGCGTGTGTGTGGTGTGTGTGCGTGTGTGTGTGTGTGGTGTGTGTGCGTGTGTGTGTGTGGTGTGTGGTGTGTGTGCGTGTGTGTGTGGTGTGTGTGTGTGGTGTGTGCGTGTGGTGTGTGCGTGTGTGTGTGGTGTGTGTGTGCGTGTGTGGTGTGTGTGCGTGTGTGTGCGTGTGGCGTGTGTGTGTGGTGTGTGTGTGTGTGGTGTGTGTGTGTGTGTGTGGTGTGTGTGGTGTGTGTGTGGTGTGTGTGTGTGTGTGTGTGGTGTGTGTGGTGTGTGTGTGTGTGGTGTGTGTGTGCGTGTGTGTGTGGTGTGTGTGTGTGTGTGTGTGTGAGTTGTGTGTAGCCACTCATCCTGGCCCCCTTCTCACAAACCCACCAGGGCACTTAGGCCAAGCCAGCAGGTTCCTCCCACCCCGCCCCGGGTATCAACAGTGATGAAGAACATTCCCCAGAAGGAGCTTCCAGACTGCACAACAACACAAGCCCACAGCTGCACCCCCAGGAACCTGCCTGTGGGCCCCAGGGGAAGGGTGCCTGGACTAGGGCCAGGACAGACCAGGGGCCAAAGGCAGAGGATGGGAACAAGCCAGGAGGGGACTCACGGGTCAGTTCTGCCTTTGCTTCCATCTACCACTGACACACGTAAATGTTGAATTCTCCAAATGTCTCGTCATAGTCCAGAGCCACCTGGACTGCTCCCTGGATATCTGTGGGCCTCGGGTCCCCTTTCGAGAAACTCAGCACCCTGCCTTTGGCCTGGACAAAAGCAGAGGGACCAGCTCAGGACATCCTTGACCAGTACAGGCCCCCTCCCCAAGCCCTCCTGTGTCACCTCTGAAACGGGAGGGCATTGGATCCGGTGGGAACCAGAAAGGGGAAAGCCTAGGAGGGAGGCGAGTTGGGCTGCGTTTCCTGGCAGTTAGCCACTTCCCTCTGTCCGCAAGGCTGCTTCTGGGGAGTGGGAGCCCCAAGGGAGCCCGGCTTCCACAGGGTGGCACTTACGGAGGACGAGGCCATTCAGAGGGGCTTTGGGGGTTCGGCTTCTTTGGATCTTGGTCGATCGGGAAGCTTCCCTCACAATTCAGACCGGGCTCCTTCTGTCCGAACAACCAGAGACACTCAACCCTGGGCTGAGATCTCCTGGGCCCAACACCGGGGAAAAAACACCAGAGACACAAGACAGCCCCTACCCACTCACTGCTCTCCCCATAGGCATTAGAAGGACTGGTGTGGAAAGGCAAAATGGTTAGCCTTCGGGCTCAGACTAGGGAGTCTGGAAGGCCAGGGCAGCTCTCCACAGGGGCATCCATCCCACCTGGAACATAGCCTGGGCCTGGAGGGGAGCAACGCCCGCCCTTGCCTCTGAGCCTCAGGGAAAACGAGGGAGGCAGACAATGAGCTGCCCACTCTCGTCTTGTTCTGAGTCTATGGTCCTTCGGCCCCCATTTGCAGAGGAGGAAGCTGAGGCGGAGAGCGCCTAGGAACATGGACAGAGCTCTCTCCCTCGGCCTCCCTCCACAAGAAGCTCACTCCAGCATAAGAGAGGGCTCGTTCTTCCCATGATCCCCCCCGGGATGTGACCCGCACTGCAAGGTCCTGGTCCTGCTCTCAGGGTTGGCCAAGCACAGGCATTCTTAGACCTCACCACAGACTGACTATGGACCGCCTGGAACTCTGGGCTCTGTGTCCTCGCTAACGCCGTTGAGCTGCCTACCTGGGGGTGACTGGCAGTACCAGGTACCAGTGAGTGCTGCCCTCCAGTAAGCTCTCATCTGCATGACTAGAGAAGAGCGGGCCTCACCGCCTCTGTTCCGGACTGAGCTGAGCATCCCGATGAGGGCAGAGTGTCAGGAATCTGCAGAGAGCCCAGACTGAGCTGGTCGGTGTCCCCCACAGGCCTCCCCCGGCCCTCCTGTGCTCCAACGCCCTGAATACCTCACTAAAGATCAGAGGGGCATTCCCTACCCAGCCAGAAGAGGACAAAGGGGGAAGAGGGGAGCTGCAGGGCCCATTGCCGGTTGGGCAAAGAGAGGCAGAGGGAGCACGTGCCCAGGAAGAGAGGAGCCAAAACCAGTAGGATTTGCCCCTTGGGGAGAGCCGGAGCCCAAGCCCTTCAGAGCCGATCCAGTGGGCTCGCCCACCGCGATTCAACAGTCACAGGCAGCTTTACGAGAGGCCCTGACATGCGTGTAAAGTCAAGAGAGCGCCTTTGCTGGCACCCAGAGCTTCCACTTTCAGGCACCGAGCCGCCACCCTCCTCCCATACACAGAGAGCTGACCCTGAGGGCAGCCCTCTGTGACCCAAGGCTGGGCCGAGCCAGGGCTCAGACTCTCCTTGGTGCAGAGGCTTTGACAAGGGAGCAGGGCCGGCAGCAGCCCCCCCTCCCCCAGGCAGGCCAGTGCCCCCACCGCTGGGCTCTCCTCTACCGCCAGGGGCTTTAAACCTTGGCTGCCGCCCCCAAGCACCCCTGGGCCACCCGCCTTCCCGGAAGGCAACCTCGGACGCAGGTGGAGATACCGAAAAGCCCCAAACGCTGTGCCCAGCCCCCAGCGTGGCAGGGAGGGACCTGCACCCTCCCTGCTGGCTCCCTGCACACAGGGCAGAGTGGCCCAAGGCGGGGAAGACGGACGCCCGCCCGCCCGAGGGCCTCCGTCCCTGCCTCGGAGCCCCGGCAGCAGGCTAGGAAAAGTCGAGGGTGCTGAGCCTGGGCGTGTGCGGTCTAACAGTGCTAGGAAAGATGGAATCAAATAGGATTCTGTCGCTCAGCACACGGCAAAACGGGCGGCCATTTGCAATGAAGACACCGTATAAAGGCGGGCGTTGGCTTCAGTAGCTCTTTCCTGTCATCGGCGACTGTCCAGAGTGCACACGCCGGTGCCTGCCCTCTCCCAATGCTGATTCGGCCTTTCCCGGGCCAGGCCGGAACTCTCCCCTCTCCCGGGAGTTCCGCCATCTGCCCTGGCCCAAAAGCCAGCGATGGCGCCGTGGGTACTGCTCTGAGGAGAAGCTATGGGCCCAGTTCGAGTAGAATTCTCAAACGCTTTCTTTCTCCAAGTGAGTTCGACGGGATAAACCGAGGGAGCACCCGAGTGGGGGAGCCTCCTTCCTCGGCAGTGTTTGGCCTGTCCGTGTGCTTCCACGAGGGCTTTCCAGCTTACGATCCCCAAAGGTCCGACAGTTGGCCAAGTGTGAGCCAACCCTGCGATGACACAGATGCCCAAAGACTGCCGCCGTGCGCATTGCGGATGTGCGGGAAGAAGCCGTCCGGCTGAAGCAAGCTGGCGAGCTGGGCGACACTCCGTGGCGTGCCTGGGAGACAGAAGGGAGCCCCACTTCAGAGGATGCCCCTAATGAGAGCCGAAGCACGGAGCAGCCCACGACGGCTAACGGGAATCGCTCGCTTTCACCTGGATTCTGAGCGTCTGATCTTGACCGTGTGAAGGGGAAGGAAGAGCCCTTTGCGGCCGTTGACTTCTCCTGCCCGCTGACCATTGACGTTCGTCCTTGTAACTTCCACAATGCCGCCGAACTCCAAGCCAAGGCAGTCTTGTCTTCTCCGTTCTGGGGGGAGGGCAGGGGGCTCATCACTGCCCCAGGAGGACTGGAGACCAAAGGGAGAGGATCCGCCGTCTGAGGCTGGGCACAGGCGTGGGCGGGTTCCGGATCCCGTAACCATTGGAATTCCTATTTCGGTGCTCCCCGTGCGTGGGGGAAGATCTCACAAGCTTCTCTACGCACGGCACAGGAATCACCCAACCTGCCCACCCTTGTTGCGGGCACTCCACGCTGCTCCTCGGCTTCTCCACAACGGCCAAGATCTCGCCCTTCTTGAATGCCGGGTCTTCAGGGCCATTCCCAGAAGATTCGTGGAGAGTCCGCACGCATTCCACATTTTCTTCTGCGGGAGGCAGGTTGGGTGCTGAGGCAGAGCCCATAGGCGGGCTTGGATACCTGGGAGCAGGCTCGAGCAGCGTCGTGGTGTCCAGATGGTGAATCTTGTAGAACTCAAGCAGTGCCGGCAGGTGCTCGAACTCCTGGTCCCCCACCTTGAAGCGCCGGGTGGGAAGCGAGTTGGTGATGTAGTGGGACACGCGTGAGTTCTCGGACACGGACAGCACGTAGTCCCCCGGGCAGGTGGACGAATCCCGCGCTAAGAACACGCCGTGCCGCTGGCCCTGCAGCCGACTCTGCGCCTCCTGCCTCGACACGGGCCCCACATACCAGGCCGAGTGATCCGACGAGTCGACACGCGCTGCCGCCATGGCTGGAGCTGCTGCCGGGACCGGGGCTGCTGCCGGAGCCACGTGCCGAAGGGGAGAGAGAGAGGAAAGGGGAGCGCGTGCACGCGCGCCCACTACGGAAACTCGCGGGCAATCTCAGGCCGCTGCTGCTGCTCCGCCGAGGGGCCGCTCCCTGCGCTGCCGCTGCAGCCACCCGCGCGCCCCTAATCAGAGGCCCCAGCCCACCCCGTGCCTGCAGCACCGCCGCCGCCGCGCTGGCACCATTGCAGCTTCGTTCTGCGCCGCTGCCACGCGGCCGGCCGAACCTCCCCCCCCTTTTTGTTTTTTAATCTCTTTGGGATACAAATTTAGTAACGGTATTCTGGGTCAAAGGGCAGACACCGTTTTAGAGCCCTTTGAGCGTAAGTCTCGATTGCTCTCCAGAATGATTGAATCAGTTCAGAACTCTCCCAGCAGTGTGTTAGTGTCTCCGTTTCCCCACATACCCTCCAAGTTTTGTCATTTTCCTTTTCTGTCATAATAGCAAATTTGATGGTGTGGGTGATACTTCAGAGTTGTTTTCACTCACATTTCTCTTGAGAGCATTTTCCCTATATTGTGGGAAGGGAACTCCCCCCCCCCCCATTATGTTGCTTCGTTTTGATGTAATCGATTAGCAGTTACCATTGAGGTGTTCGGAGGTAGGCAGGCCTTCAGAGAAAGGACGGTGAGACCAACTGGATGTGAAACCGATCCCACAAGCACTGCCCCCAGATGGCGCCAGGCAAATTAAGGAACTATGATTGGTTCCTCAGACGTGCCACGGGAGTGCTAGTGGATGAGGAAAACTGCGGATAAAGGCAAGATTGAGGCACTGGTGACACACTCTCATGCTCTTCTGACTGGAGCTTGGACCCTGAAGGAGCGCATGGTGGTGGTGAGTTTAATTCCACCAGAAGGACACAGAGGGGGGTAGGCTAGGCGACTCTCTACCTCTTTCCCACAGTTCTCTCTCTTTATTATCACTATTTTGATTAAATTAAATTGCTAAAGCTACTAACAGCCTCATAATTTACATAAACCCTTACCTTCCTTGGAACAGCAACCTCGGTTGTTCCCAACGTCTCACGCGTGGAAAGGGTCCTCGGAGAGAGCGTGGCGATTGTGTCTGACAGGGAAGAATGGGAGAGAGTTGAGTCTTTTCTCTGGGAGGAGTTGGAACAATGGCCAGTCCTTGGAATTGACTGTGAACGGGTACATGTGAAAGGCAAAGCAAGACCTGTTTCACTCCTACAAACGGCTTCCCCTACTGGTTATCGCATTTTCATTAGTCTGCCTAAGCTGATCTCTGGTGAAGCAGGTTTTCCCCAAGCCCTGGTGGATCTTTTAGAAGACAGCAGAACCTTAAAGGCTGGGGTTGGCTGTTGGGAAGATGCCAGCAAGTCACTTCGGGAATATGATCTCACGCTGAGAGGATGTCTGGACCTCCGAAATCTGGCCATGAGACAGAGGAGAGATTTGCTTCCAAATGGGCTTAGCCTGAAGTTCCTTGCTGAAACCGTACGCAGCTTTCCTCTGGACAGATCGCCTCTTCTTCGTTCCAGCAATTGGGATGCTGAAGATCTCACTAAGGAACAGGTTGCTTATGCTGCTAGAGATGCTCAGATTTCGGTGGCTCTCTTTCTTCGTCTTCTGCAATATCCTTTATCCATGAATTCAACCCAGAATGGACATAATGAAACCACTTGGGAAAAAATATTGATGAAGTGCCAGGATCTTGTAGATCTTCCTTTCCATGGTAAAGGGAACAGCAGCAACATGAGAGAAGAAAATTCCGGAAAAATGGAGGGCTCCCAGAAAACAAGAAACCTGGAATCTAGACCTGGCATGATGTCTTCAGGTGATCAGCAAGGCAGGGACCCAGAAAACAGAAATCGAAGCCCCTCGGCAAGGGCCATTCTGCTCGGAAATCTCCACTCTATGATAACTGCTTCTTACGTGCTCCTGGTGGACAGCCTCTATGCACGTGGGATAGAAGGAAAGCTCAGTGGTATAGACAAAGGCACTGGAGAACTAGTGGGTGAAGATCCTCTTGTGGTCAAGCTGCAGTCGGAGCCATCTGGACGGCCGGAATCCCCAAAGGATTATTATCTGATGATCAAAGACAACCTCTGTGTAGTGTGTGGCAAGAGAGAACCCTACGTCGGGAAGAATGTAGTACCGGAGACACTCCCCATTGAGATGAAAGACCAAAACTCCCAGGATGGGTGGCTCCTTTGTACCTCCTGCCATGCCATTTCGAATGACCATAACAGCAGCTTGAAGCAACGTCTGCTGAAGAACGGGAAGCCCCTATTGGCTCCGAGGAGGGACTCCACTTGCTGGAAGGTCCCATCCATCGTCAAGAGCGCTCTAGGGCTAGGGCCCTGCTCAGTGCTAAGTCCTTGCCTGCTTCCCGAAAAGAAGAACTCCTACAGGCAATCAAGGCATTTGTTAACACAGACCAGATGCTTCCGGAAGCAGCAAATTTGGAAGCAAGAGTTAACAATGAGAGCTATATTCCCCGTGGATTGAAGGTGGGACAGTACTATGCAAAAGGGGGACTGCGCTCCCTCGTGAAGCTGGAAGAGTCTCTGGCGCCAACACTTCTTGGACTCCAGGAAACCCAAGCATCTGCCAGAGCGATGGTCAGTCAACCATAATCATGAAAATCTGCTCCGAAAATTTGGGGATGACTTGCTAGTGGAACTAGCTGGTTAGCTTCTCTCCTGGAAGATGAAGAATGAGGGAACTGGGGAGGAAGGTGCTGTAATTATTAATTAAAAATTAAAAACAAAAGAGTGGTAAGGGCTAGGCAATGGGGGTCAAGTGACTTGCCCAGGGTCACACAGCTAGGAAGTGGCTGAAGCCAGATTTGAACCTAGGACCACCTGTCCCTAGGCCTAGTTCTCAATCCACTGAGCTACCCAGCTGCCCCCTCTTATAATTTAATTTTAACTATTACAGTATTATTAAGAAATGAGACCTTATTAGAGAAACTTGTAAAAAATTTTTCACTATAACTGTTTTATGCTCCATCCCATCCCCCCATTTATCCTATCTCTCTCCTTTCCTGCTATCCATCCTCAAAAGTGTTTCATTTTTGAACACCAGATCCCCCAATTTGCCTTTTTTTCTATCAGTTCCCCCATTCTCTTATCCCTTTCCCCTACCATTTTCTTGTAAGATAAGACGGATTTCTATATCCAATTGATTGTGTATATTCTTTTCTCTCTGAGCCAATTCTTTTTTATTTTTTTAAATTCTTACGTTCTGTCTTAGAATCAATAATATGTATTGGTCCCAAGGCAGAAGAGTGGTAAGGGCCAGGCAATGGGGGTTAAGTGACTTGCCCAGGGACACACAGCTGGGAAATGTCTGAGGTCACATTTGAACCCAGGACCTCCCATCTCAGGGTCTGACTCTCAATCCACTGAGCCACCTAGGGGCCCCCTCTGAGCCAATTCTGATGAGAGTAAGGTTCAAGTGCTCCCTTCCCCACCTCCCCCATCTTCCCCTCTACTGTTAAAACTCTTTCATGTCTTTCTCATGTGAAATAATTTATCCCATCCTATTTCTCCCTTCTCTCAATGTATTCCTCTTTCTCATCCCTTAAATTATTTTTTTTATAATCAACTCCCACCCTTAGCCTCTGTCTATGTATGCTACTTCTAACTGCTCTAATAATGTTAAAATTCTTAGGAGTTATGAGTCATCTTCCCACTCCACTGTAAAAATAAAAAAAAATGACAAGCTATACAAAATAGAAAAACTGTCCAAATATAGGTTCAAAACTGCATACTTTTGATAGAGGTAATCAAAAGTATCTTCAGTGATGAAGTGAAGCTCAAATGTGAACTTCCCTTCAGGGCCAGGTGCAAGGATGCAAAAGAGACTCTTATTATAAACATAAAATGTTTATTGAAATATATAAGGATAAATAAAGGGTTTCTAATTCTAAGGGATTCTAAATCCACCCAAATAAACTCCCAGGTTCCATAAGGAACCGCTTCTCCTGTATTTCACAGGCTACACTAATCCTCCCTGATCTGACTAACCCAAATTTATACTATCTAATTAAAACTACCACTATTAGCCTTATAAATCTTAACTTTGCCTTCAAGTCATAAAATAGCAAAGTCTGCTGTTTGAAGCTCAGCAAGAATCCAGTTAGGACTCTGGGTCTGTTAAATCTTAACAGACCCAGAGTCCAAACCAAAGACCAGGTTTTTCTTTGGTCTTCTCAGAGTTAAACAATCTATAAAACCACAATAGATAGTCAATAGTGTTTCCCAAGTTGGGAAAGGAAAACACTGAGCTCCTACAGATCTTTCCCTGTGTAATGGTTGAAATTTTAGGGCTTTTGGGAGAGGTTATAATATTGTAATGGTTAAGAATGTGGCTATAGGATTTATGTAATATTAAACAATGGCCGCCAAGGAATTTACTTATGAAATTCCTAAAAATGAAACACTCAAGTCAGAATGGAGTTTATGGAGGTTTAATCACACTGGGAGTAGGGAAAAGGATAGGGAGAGAAGGAGAGAAGAGAAAAGGGAAAGGGGCTACTCAACCTCTGACCAAGGCAGAGGGAGTTTTAGGCCCAAAGGCCCAGGTGGAAAGAATCAGTCCTTAACTCACGTGACCAATCTGAAGGAAAGCTGTCTGCGGGCGTCCTCTCCCTCCAAGCTCCTAACACCAACTCTCGTCTAGCTCTTTCCACAGGAAGTGAGCGAATTCCAGAGGCTGTTCCCTACCTCACTTCCTGTGTCTCACAAATGCCAATGGTTGGCTCTAGCTTGGCTTAGGACAGCTGTTACAAGGGAATCACTTTAAAAGACTGATATATATTAATTTAAGGTCGCCCAGGAATCAGCTATGTAATTCCTAAATGAAAACTCAAGTCAGCCGTCAGCCTTTTTTGGAGTTTAATTACAATAGGAGTAAGAAAGGAATTAGAGATATATAGAGAGAGAGAAAGGGGAGAGAAGGGAATAGGGCTTAAATACCCCTTCTGTTTAGGCTGGGCCAAAAGGCCCAAGCCCTTAGATAGCTGGGGCAAAGAAAAGAGATCAGTCCCTATTACTCACGTGTCCAAAATGGAGAAACAGTCTCAGAGGCCCCCACCTTCAGCTTCCTTCAGAGCAAGCTTCCTCCGAGCCCAGGACCCACACCGACCAAAAACTCAACCACCCCTTCAGTCTCCAGACCCTCCTATCTTTAAGGACACCATCCAAGTTGCCTCCCCTCAGTCCTCACATCTACCAATCACTCTTCATCAATTTCCCTGTCAATGGAGGCTCTCGCTTAACCCAGGACCGCCCAGAGGTTTCTGGCTTTTGCACATGTCTGTTGAAGGTCATATTTTTCAAATGATTAAATCTATACTCCTTTGCTACAGCCCTTTCTAAATCCTGTTAACTTGAGTATGGTAGAGATTGGAATAATTAAATTTTGATCTAGGCTGCAGCCCTTACTCAATCCTATTAGGACTGAATAGGGTGGAGATTTATTCCAAGTATCTCCATTGTATCAATTCTAAAATCAATCAAGACTCAAAGAAATTCCTGTTCTATGCTTAAGCATAGGTCAAAGTCCTTTCCATTGTTCAGCAAAGGGTTTCTGTCCTAAAGTAATCTTAAGAAGGGAAGAGAAGGAACCTCCCATGCCAATGGAGTTCCCATTCCAATAGACTATCAGTAAGAAATTTTCCAAGTATGAAATATCCCAATGGTGAAATTTCCAACATTTATAAGTCTAAGGAATTTTGAGGTTTACAATCCCCCCTGATGATCATTGGGAGACTAGTCTCCCCATTGATCATTTAATATAATCATTTTGTAGTTCTAAATTCACTTCTAACTAAAGATATATACAATATTCAATTTTCTAGGAGAAATTAGAATAGTGAGAGAGGAAATAGAAAAGAAAAGAAAGCAAAACCAATGTTTGCTAGGCGCATTGACAGAAAGCCAAAATTAGGGGCAGTCCCTTTTGGCATAAATGTTACAATAAATGTTCAATCAAAAGTTCAGTCCAATCAATCACATCGAAAGTTCATTCTTAATCTTCTTGATGAAGTGTAGGTTTTCGGCATCTTTCTGCAACAGTTCATTCTCTGGATATAAAAGTTTCAAGCTTCTTTCTTGAAGATCTTTTCTCGAACAAAAAAAAAAAATTTTTATAACAGTAAAATCTTAAACAAAAGTCTTGGATTTTTATAAAAATACAATCTCAAACAAAAAAAATTCAAAAATTCTTAGATTTTAAATTAAAATACACAGCCCAGGTGGGCAGTTAGTTATTTCTGATTTGTCATTGACTAGCGCATGCCCGTGTAGTGTGGGTGTGCACCATTTTTGGGTGTTAGACCAAGATGGAGACTTTTAAAATTCACACCTGTAAGGATAATTTAGGGTCATGACCTAATCCAAGTTTGATTTTTGGTCGCCAGGGGATATCCCAAATAAAATACCCAAGTCAGTTTGGAGATTTATGGTGGTTTAATCAATATAGAGGGAAGAGATCAAGGAGAAGAGAGAGGGAAAGGGTATAGGATTTTACCTGCCTGGCCTGTTCCAGGGAGAGTTCAAAGTCCTCTGCCATAAGGTTTCTGAAGATTAGAGGCTTCTAAGTGGATAATGTTTGGAAGGTAAAGGAGGAAAAATCAGCCTAAATTCCGAGAGAGCTCAAAGAAGACACCTCACCTGAACTAGGTTTCTAGGCTTCCTCCAGTATGGTATCAAGGAAAACTCACTGCTAAACCCAGACAATAGCTGCCGCCACACCAAGATGCCAAGATGCTCAGCAAGCTGCTGTCAGCCACCTCTCTACCATCCAAGAGCCCGGAGAGAGGAAGTTACATGAAATATATGGACAGTTTTTATATCAGTTTCCTTCATCTCACCTGTACCAATGGTAACTTAAGCTTGACTTAGGACAGCCCAGGGGTCTGTCAGCTGTTTCTGATTTGTCATTTGCTAGCACATGTCTATCACAGGCCATCCTCCTAGATATTTAATCCTTAAGTATGGGTGTAGACATTCCTGATTTTGTTAGACTAAGTAGGGTGGAGTAATCTTTATAAAGTTCACATCCCTCAGACAGAGATCCTCCTCCAGCCCTGAGAGAGTCCCTGCCAACTGCCAGAGAGAGTAATTGACACAGAAAATGGTTGTAACTGTCACACCTGAAATTAACATGCTCTCTCATCTCTGCTTCCAACTCCAGCTCTTTTCTCAAGCAGCCACTTTACTTCTTATCCCTAAACTAATAAAACAAGACTGACTTCCTAATATCATCCTTATACCACACAGGTATCTCTGCTCCCCAATTTCCCCAGGATTTTTGTCAGGTTGTTACTTTGGTTTTATCAAACATGACTTTCTTGTGGCCATTTACTCCTGGGTATTGTGTATTGAATCCACTCCACTGTCCCACCGTTCAGTTTCTGGACCAGCACCAGATTGGGTTTCTGGTCCCATATTTGTATCACAGTTTGAGATCTGCTTTGGTGAGGCCGCCTTCTTTCGTTAAACAAACAAACAAACCCCCAAACTGATTGCCTTGATAGGGTTGTCACTTTGTTCTTCCAGATGAATTGTGTGATTCTTTCTTCCAGCCCTATAAAATAAATCCTTGGGAGTCTGACTGGTGTAGTCAGGATTACAAACCCCTTTTTACGGACTCTGTGGACTGGAGCCAAGATATGAAGGGCTTGAAAGGCCAAACAGGAGTTGACCCTGGGTGCTCCGACCTGGGCTCTAGGAAGGAACTCTTTGACATTTGAGGGGAGAGAACCAATCAGCAAGCGATTCCCAGGTAGAAATGACAAGACTTGCCAAAAGACTGGGGACGAGGAAAGAATGAGGGCTTCAGGAGGACCCCTGGATTTTAAGCCTGGGGGAGAACGGGTGGTTCCTGGACAGTAATCGGGAAGTTAGGAAGATGGAGGGCTTGAGGAGAAAGATCATCAGTTCTACTTTGGACACATTAAGCTTAAGCTGATAATAAAGGTCATGATGACGACGATGATAAAGGTAACAAGGCTTTTTAGAAGACTTTCAAAGGCCTCTACAAAGCTTTCTCTTGATCCTCACAACAGCCTTAGCAGGCAAGTGCTATTATTATCCCCATTTTACAGATGCTGAGTCAAAGGTAGACTGCCTGGGTTAGAGCTGGTAAATACCTGGCTTTGAATTTGAACTCCTGGCTTCCCGGCTCCAGCTGCAGTGTTCAAGATGTGTAATAAGTAGTTGGAGATGTGAGACTGGAGATCAGGAAAGAGGTGAGGGCTGGATAAGTAAGTCACCTGGGAATTATGTGTGTAGAAGTGGTCATGGGATCCACAGCAGTTGATCCAATCACCAACTGTTAGGTGATTGGTATTATTAGAAAGGGAGCAGAAAAGAGTGTCCGGGACACAGAGCCCTAGAGACCCCTACAGGGAACAGGCACGAGCCCAGTGAAGAGCCCTGGAGTCCAAGAGACCCAGCCGAAGCCCACTGACGAGCAAGAAGAGAACCAGGAGAGACTGATGTCATGAAAACCGGAAGAGGCTTAGCAGAGCTCATGAAAAGGGAGGACTGAGAACAGGTCTTTGGCTTTGGCCATTAAGGAGGTCCTGGGTTCAAATCTGACCTCAGCCACTTCCCAGCTGTGTGACCCTAGGCAAGTCACTTGACCCCCCTTGCCTGGCCCTTACCCCTCTTCTGCCTTGAAGCCAATACACAGTATTGATTCCAAGAGGGAGGTGAGGGTTAAAAAAGAGATCCCTGGAGAAGTCGGGGTTGGAGGAGAAGACGGTGGCCTCCCTCCATTCGCGGTGGCGATGGAGCAGCTAGCCGAGGACGTGAAGGGGATGCCTATCTGGCACCTACAGGGCGGGCAGGCGCGATTATGGGGCCTCCGAGGCCAAACTCGGCAAACGCCATAGTCTAAAAGGAGGATGTGGCACCTCTAGACCGTCCCAGGGCTCCGGTGGAGGGCGGCCCTAGGCTCTCACAGTTGGCACCTGAGGAAACTGAGGCAGTCCCCGCCCATCAGAGAAGCCGCCTCGGTCACTGCCGGGGGCGCCCCTCCCTCCCCTCCCGGGTGCCCAGGGCTCAGGAAACAGGGGAGAAGCGTCCCTGTTCACCGTCCCCTCCCCCATGGCCCCAGGGAAAGGGGGAGCGGGTCAGAGCCTCAGCCGCTGGAGTGGACAGAGGGTTCTGCCCATGCGCAAAAGGCACCGAGAACTACATTTCCCAGAAGACACTGCAGACCGCACACTGGGCGGAGTTCCGTGGCGGTCTGAGGCCTACGTCACTTCCGGCACTGCCCCTCGAACTCGCTTTGGCAGCTTCGGCTCTGTTCTGCCTCGTCCTGAGCTGCTGCCGGGTCCGAGTCCCGAGTCTCAGGCCGGGGTGAGTGGGGCTTGGGGCCGTGGTCCGAGGCCGGGCAGGAGGGAGGCCCGACGCCAGGTTTCGTTGTCCCAAGTCGGGGGTGGGGCGGCCTACCTGCCGCACTGAGCATGCGCAATGTCAGTTACTTTCCCTCCCTGCCCCATGCTCCCCGCCCCCCCCCATCTCGGGCCCCAGGCTCTGCTGCTCCTTCCCTGCCCTAGGCCTGCTGTGGCTCCCAGCACCCGACCCGCTGCCCCGGAGCCTTCTGGGTTCCGTGTGGCTTTGAGGCTCCCAAAGCCCGAGGGCCAGGCCGGCCTTGACCCTCCCCGCCCGAGGCTCCTTCCCCCCCCCCCTCCTGACCTGCCTCTGGGCCGCCTCCTGCGCCCATTTCCCGCCCCAACGGCTATGCGCCGGCTCCTCCCCGGCCTGCCCTGAGGTGACCCGCCCTGCCTGACCCTCTCCCCTGGGCCCTCCACAGCTGGCCATCCCGGGGACTGCCTGGAGGAGGAGAAGCGGGGATGGCGGCCGGCGCCCAGCAGGTGAGCTCCCTGCCGTCGAGGAGGCTTTGGCCAGAGCGGGCGGGCGGGGCGCCCCCCAGGGGCAGAGCCTGGGCTCTCTGTGCCCCGCGCCCCCCCCAGTGGAGGCTCTTGTTGCCCCTTTTAAAGTGGGGAAACTGAGGCGGCCTGGGCCCCGCCAGTGGGGAGGAATGCTTGCTGCACTGCCTTTGGTGGGGAGGGGGGAGCCCATCCTCGGGAGCCCCTGCAGGGCCCCCTTCCGGCCTGGCCCGGCGCCCTGAGCTGTCCTGGGTGTCACAGGGTGCCGTGACCTTCCGGGACGTGGCCGTGGACTTCTCCCCGGATGAGTGGCGCCACCTGGGCCCGGCCCAGAAGGAGCTGTACCGGGAGGTGATGCTGGAGAACTACCGGAGCCTGGCGTGGCTGGGTAATCCCCGGGCCTGAGTCCGTGCTGGGGGCAGGGGATAAGGGGGCTCCCCGGGAGGCCAGAGGAGCCCAGAGGGCGTGGGTGGCCTTGGTCAGTGGGGCCCCCAGAGCCTCCCTCCAGTTCCAAGACAGCGGAAGCCCCTGAAGCCTTGGACAACTCCCAGGCTCTGAGCAGGGCCAGCCCCCCCCCCCCCTCCTGTGGGACTTAAGCTCTGAAGCAGTGGGTGCCCGTCTTCCGGGGGGTGTCGGGGGAGCCGCAGGTCTTCTCTGGCCCCAGCCCTCCCCCTCTCCCCTGAGCAGGACTCGAAGTGTGCAAACCACACGTGATCCAGCGGTTGGAGTGCGGGGAGGCGCCTTGGACGCCGCAGGGAGGTGTCCCGGGGAGCTGCGCTCCAGGTGAGTGACCCCTCGGCGGCCTCTTTGGGTCTCCCAGGCAGCCCGTGAGGCCAGTGCTCGGGGGACAGGCTCTCCGTTTTAGGGATGAGGATCAGGACATGACCAGGGTGGCCACTAGAAAGCATGTGAGGCAGGCTTTGAAGTGTTCATTTTATTGTTTGGACTGAATATTTAATTGGTCTCCAGAGATTTAATTTCTAAATTCCAAAATGAATTACTAAAATCAAGTGGAATTTATGGTAGTTTATTTTACAATAGAGGGAAGATATTAAGGAAGAGAGAAAAGGGGAGAGAGGGAGAGAGACAGAGACAGAGAGATAGGGGGGTGGAGAGAGTTCTAAGGCCCCAGCCAGGGGAAAGAAGTTTCAAGGGCCTTTCCTGGAGGTGTAGGAAGGAAGTCAGCCTTTTCACTCACCACAATGACAGTGTAAAAGGAAAGCAGTCTGAGGTCTCCTGCATGAGCTCCTCCAGTTCCAGCCAAGTTCACTCCAAGTCCGAGCGTCTGTCCTCTGTGTGTCTCTGTTTCCACTTTTAAAGACCTTTTTCTCTTTTGTCACTTCCCCTAATCACAGCCGACGCCCCTCTCCAGGCCTGCCCACTCTTTCACGGTAGGTCACAGACCTCCCACTCAGTGTATGAAATGGGTGTTCCCACCTTTTTGTGGTTAAAATCCAAGATGGGTAGATCTCCATACTCAACTTTCAGTTCTGTGCTTTACACTTTGGGGCCTAAAATCGAAAAATAAGCCTGGGATTACAATTTAATCTTCACAATCAAGGAAGAGCCAAGTACCTTCATTGTTCCAACCAGGGGAGAGCCAAATGCAGTCTTCACAGAATCCAAGACTTCTTGACGGTCCTGTGCCATCTCCATCATGCCCTGCTGCCTTCCTGGTGAAACCCTTCACATATGTGGGATGGGGCTCCCTGCTCGAGACACTGAGTGGTGACTATGTGGGATGAGCTCCTTCATGGAGCCACACTGGATGCTGATGAAGCCCAGATGCCGATGGACGTATCCCGGTGTGTCTTGCTGGGCTCAGAGAGAGAGAAAGAGGCCCCTCGAGGCAGCTGCTCTTTGCTGCCACCTTCCTTTGGGGTTTCCATAATGTCCCCTGCCTTCCCTCATTCATTCGGGCTCTTTCCCCTAATGTGCATGTTCCTATTCCCTTGTGGGGAACAGATTCCCTCAGGGAGAGCACTTCCTCATTCATTCCTCTTTGTTCTGCCCATCTGAGAGCCAATGACCCATTTCCCATTAGGATTAGGAAACGCCTTCCCCTGCCTCTCTCCTGCTGGGCAGGGCTTCTGGCCCATGGAGGCCAGAGAGGGCTCGACCTTGACTCGGGACCCTTGTCACCCTGGTGCGAGAGGCTTGGCCTCGTAACTTGGGAGAAACAGTAGAGACCTTGCCCTTTGCCCTTTCTCTGCTTCCCTTCCGTAGTCCCCAAACTCTTTAGCCTTAGACCTTCTCTCCTCTCTCCGGTGAGCTAAGCCCTGTCTAGAGCCATCCTTGCTGCCACGTAATTCTGACCCTGGCACCTTCGCCCTCCCTCTAACCTTCGGTCTTTCTCTGCCCAGCCTCCCCCTGCTTGAAGGGTGGCCATTTCAGCCCCCACACGCAGTGGATAACTTCACAGAAGCTGCCTCTACTCTCTGCTGGCTTTGCCAAAGCTCTTTCCAGTCCTCAAGTACCAAAAAGTGACCTGCTTTTCCTCAGTTCTCACGATCCTCTGTAAATGCAGGCCCCCAAACTCCCTCTCTGCCCTCTTCCAAACTTCCCTGCTACTAGCAAAGGCCTCTCTCTCTCCTTCTGGTCCCTCAGGCCCTCCTCACTTCCTCTCTGTCATCCCCCATATCCCTCTGCAGCATCTCTGGTTAGTTTCACCTGGGCCACATCCTTTGTCCATTTCAGCTCTTCAGAATCTCTGGTCAGTTTCACTTGTGGAATTTGGCTTTGCTGCCCCAGGACTCTCTTTCCCAGCTTCCCATGTTCCTTCTCACGTAATGTACTGGTGAAGGGAGGTTGTAAGTTTTGTGTGGCTCTGTCCTTGAGCTCTCTTTTCTCCTGATCTCGGTTTGTGGAGGTGGGGAGTGCCAGGCAGGAGAAGTTTTCTCAAGTAGCTTTACTCAGGCTTTTTACTTTTATCCTTATATTTTTTCTACTTCAGGTGATCCATTAATAAATCTTATAAAAGATATTACTTGGAATTATCGGAAGTTAGTTTTAATTTAACACACCTCTGCAGCATCCTTGGTATATTTCACCTGTGTAGCATCCTTTGTGGATTTCACCTGTGTAGCATCCTTTGTGGATTTCACCTCTGCAGCATCCTTTGTGGATTTCACCTGTGTAGCATCCTTTGTGGATTTCACCTGTGTAGCATCCTTTGTGGATTTCACCTCTGCAGCATCCTTTGTGGATTTCACCTGTGTAGCATCCTTTGTGGATTTTACCTCTGCAGCATCCTTGTTGTATTTCACCTCTGCAACATCCTTTGTGGGTTTCACCTCTGTAGCATCCTTTGTGGATTTCACCTGTGTAGCATCCTTTGTGGATTTCACCTGTGTAGCATCCTTTGTGGATTTCACCTCTGTAGCATCCTTTGTGGATTTCACCTCTGCAGCATCCCCCCCAAACATTCGCCCTTCTTTCCTTTGGCACTGTTCTCATCCTGATGTACATCCTCACACCTTCCCAGCTTCTACAACGTGTGCCTGGTGATTTTCCTAAAGCCCAGGTCCAGTCATGTCAACACGGGGGGCTCCCTATGGCCTCTAACATCAAATACAAAATCTCTCTCTGACATTCATAGCCCTTGATAACCTCATCCCCATCTACCTCTCCAATTTTGACACCTTACTCCCCAACACATACTCACTGGCCTTTTGGCTGGTCCATGAACAAGACCCTGGGATCTCTTGATTCTAGGCCTCCAGCCTGAAACACTCTCCCCCTCCAATTTTGTTTGCTGGCTTCTCTGGCTTACCCCAATATATGCCCAGCTAAAATCTTCCTTCTACAAGGAGCCTTTATTAGTCCCTCATAATTCTAGTACCTTCTCTCTTGGTTATTCTGTCTATAGCTTCTTTGTACATAGTTTACGTGTTGTCTCCCCATTCGACTGTGAACAGTTTCTTGAGGACTGGAATTGGTTCTTGCCTCTCCTTATTCACAGTGGTTAGACAGCGCCTGGCACATAATAAGCCCTTATGTTTCTTGACTCTAATTGATGATCTCCTACTATGTTTTCATTTATATTGAGTATTCATTGTGTGTTAGCCACATTTCTTCCTACCTTCCCAGCCCATAAATTGCCTCCTCTTAATTGTCAGCATCTTCATCCTCAGTCCCTGAAACAATGATCTTACCTTTCTTTTGAGCCATCTCTCTTCCTCATCATTAAAACCTAACCATTAAAATGAGAGTCAGGCCCACAGATAGGAGGTTCTGGGTTCAAATCTAGCGTCAGACACTTCCCAAGTCACTTGACCCCCATTGTCTAGGCCTTACCAGTCTTCTGCCTTGGAGCCAATACATAGTATTGATTCCAAGACAGAAGGTGAGGGTTTTATTACAAACAAACAAACAAACGAACGAACAAACAAAAAACCCAACCAAACCACGAAGTCTCTTGTCTTTTCCTTTCTTCTCCTAACTTCACTCATTCTCAGCATTGCCTCACAACTGTGCTTGAAGCTCTGTATGCTTCCTCTATTAGCTGTCTTTGCTTTGTCTTCTTAGAACTTTAACAGCCAATGGAAACTGCTTTTTAATGCCTAACAGACATGGCCATTTCTTAGGCTTCACGCTGCCTGGCTTCTCGACAGTATTCAATCCAGGAGACCACCCTCTCTTTCTGGGTTTTCGCGACATTGCTCTCCTCGGTTCGCCTGGCCCTTTGCCAATACTGACCTGAACAAACTCATTGAGAGGAGACTCATTAGGTTTGCAGGTGACAAAGGGAGGACTAGCACAATGGATAACCGAGTCAAGATCCCAAAGGGTCTTGATGGGCTAGAGCAGTGGGCAGAAGCCATTAAGATGAAATGGAGTAAGAGTAATTATAAACACTTGGATATAGACCAGCTCTTTCAGAAGTATAAGTTGGGGGAGACCTGGTGATAGCAGCAGCTATTCTGAAGGGGATTTGGGCATTTGAAAGGGTTTCTGGCATAGGAATGTCATGTGGCAGCCAAAAAGCTAAGTCACTAATGAGGCATATTAAGAGCAATGGAACTTCCAGGAACAGGGAAGTGATAAATGAGTCAAGTCAGCAAGCAGTTATTAAGCACCTTCTGTATGTAGTCAGACCCTGTGCTAAGTTCTTTCTGTAGACTCATTGTACTCTTCCCTCTTCAGAACTCAGCCAAGTTTTGTGGTCAGTTTTGAGTGGCGTGGTTCTAGAATTTTATCAATGAACTGAAAAGTGGCCACAGGGTAGCACCCAGAATGGTGAAAGGCCTTAAAGCTATGACATCGGAGAATCTGTCAAAGGAATTAGGGATGTTTAGCTTCAATTAAAAAAACACTCACCAGGCCCAGAGATGGAAGAGCCTGGGTTCAAATGTGGCCTTGGGCACTTCCCAGCTGTGTGACCCTGGGCAAGTCACTTAACCCTCATTCCCAGTCCTGACCACTCTTTTGCCTTGGAACCAGTATATACCATTGATTCTAAGACAGCAGGTAAGGGGTTAAAAAAAAAGACTGGGGTGGGGATATATAGTAGTTTCTTTGGGGAACATTTATTGGAATTATTTTGTTTGGCTCTAGAAGGCAGAACCAGGGACAACAGGTGGAAGTTGTAAGGATACAGATTTATGCCTGGTGCCAAGAAAAACCTCCCAACAATTAGAGCTCTGCAAAAGTGGAATGAGCCACCTAGAAAAGTGTTGGGTTCTGGGGGCAGCTGGGTAGTTCGGTGGATGGAGAGCCAGTCCTAGAGAAGTATTGGGTTCTTCCTTGGAGGTCTTTAAGGAGAGACTGGATGATCTCTTGTTGGGTCTTTCATAAAAGGGACCCCTTCATACATGGGCTGGACTGGAAGCCACCAAAGTCCCTTTCTCCCTCCAAGCTCCACAAATCCTGCTTCCTATATTTTGTCAGAGAAATGATACATGAGAGAGGGAGAATTTTTTGGTCATGGCCAGGATTGGATTTGTTTGACTTCACTGTAGATATTTTGTTATAAAGGAGGCTTTTTTTTTTATTGGAGTTGAAAACTGTTGGAAGACTAGAGAAATAATGATAGTGATGATAAAACTAGAAGAGCAAAGAGAACATCAGTGAGAAATTTAAAAATATGGGAGATCAAAAGGAGGTCCAGGAGTAGACACAGACAAGCCAGGCACTGTTGGTACTAGGATAGTGAATTCGAGGGTCAGCGAGCGTCAAAGCCAGGGAAATGTCAGTTCATATCCTGTCCCTGACCATAATGGCTGTGTGACCCTGGGTAAGTTGTTTAACCTCTCAATGCTTTAGGCAACTCTAAGATCATAAGTTGCAATGGTGGTGCTAGCCTGCTTTAGGAGGAGTTTCCTCACATGGGGCTTCCTTCTACGTTTAAATAATGGGGACAGTCCCTAACCCTAGTACTTACTTGAAGAAACTTTAAGGTACACATAATAGACATCCAGAGTTGCTTTGCTCCCTCTTCTTGGTTCTTCTTACCTATGGATGTAGTCAAGCTTATTAATGGTTGTCGTTATTAATATTTTTTAAATAAAAAAGCATTAAGAATAGGAAATACTTTTTTTGTTTCTTTTAGATTGGGAGGCTACACTTGAAACCATGGATTCATATCGAAAGCTGGACCTCTCCAGGGAAGATTCCTTCCCGGAGAGACTCAGGAGGGATGGTGTTGCTGCCTTCAAATTGAGAAAGGTCTTCAATTTGGATGCCAGGTCAGAAAGGCAGCAAGTTAATGAGGAGAAATCTCTTCAGCAAACAAAATTCATCCAAAGCAACCTTCCCCATGAAGTACAAGGGCATAAATATAATAAATATAGCAAAAACTTCAGTCTAGAACCAATAATTTTTCCACAACAGAGTAGAAATATAGGAAACAGTCTACATCAATGTGATATGGTCCAAAAGAACTTTAACTTGTATTCCGACATTAGGAGTTTTAACCAAATCTGTGTTAAACAGGTATTTTCTAAGTACAATGAATTTCAGCATTCCTTTAGTTACATTTCAAACCTTCCTGAGAATTGTCTGATACCTTCTACGGGGAAACCCCATGAACATAATGAATGTAACACCTTATTCCTGAACTCACAGCTTCAAAGAATTCATACTGGATGGGAAACTTATGAATCAAATGAATGTGGGAAGGCCCTCGGAAAGAACTCAGAGTTTCTTGAGCACCAATCCGTTCATTCTGGAGAGAAACCTTTTGAAGTTAATGAATATGAAAAGGTCCTCCAGCCAAGCACAAATCATACTGAACATCAATTAGTTCATGCTGGAGAGATACCTTGCAAATGTAATAAATGCAGTAAAGCATTTTTCTCAAACTCACAACTTAATGTACATCAGAGAGTGCACACTGGAGAAAAACGTTTTAAATGTAATGAATGTGGCAAAGTCTTCCGCCAGAAAGCAAAACTTAATATTCATATAAGAATTCATACTGGAGAGAAACCTTTTGAATGTAATGAATGTGGAAAGGCCTTCCGTGAGAGCTCAGATCTTACTCTACATCAGAGAATTCACACTGGAGAGAAGCCTTATAAATGTAGTGAATGTGGGAGGGCCTTCAGGCGAAGCAAAAATCTTACTCTCCATTGGAGAATTCACACTGGAGAGAGACCTTTTGAATGCAATGAATGTGGGAAAGC
This sequence comes from Monodelphis domestica, assembly GCF_027887165.1. Lineage (NCBI taxonomy): Eukaryota > Metazoa > Chordata > Mammalia > Didelphimorphia > Didelphidae > Monodelphis > Monodelphis domestica. The sequence continues at coordinate 1,132,538 of NC_077229.1, forward strand.
TTTTCGCCAGAGCTCAGACCTTTCTCAACATCAGAGAATTCATACTGGAGAGAAGCCTTATGAATGTAAGGAATGTGGAAATGTCTTCCGCCAGAGTTCACATCTTATTCTACATCAGAGAATTCATACTGGAGAGAAACCATATGAATGTAGTGAGTGTGGAAAGGCATTTCGCTTGGGCTCACAGCGTAATGTACACCAGAGAATTCATACTGGTGAGAAACCATATGAATGTAATGAATGTGGGAAGGCCTTTCGCAAGAGCTCATACCTTACTCAACATCAGAGAATTCATACTGGAGAGAAACCATATAAATGTAGCGAATGTGGGAAATCTTTCAATCGACGTAGAAACCTTACTTTCCATCAGAGAATTCACACTGGTGAGAAACCTTATGAATGTAATGAGTGTGGGAAAACCTTCACCTCAAACAGAAACCTTACTCTTCATCAGAAAGTTCATACCGGGAAGACAACATAAAAACTTAATGTTTTTGAGAAATGAGATCAGATTTTACTGAGAATTGGAGAACTCATAATGGAGGGCAACCTCATTGGTGGGAAAATAATTGGAAGATCTCCCACCAGAGCACAAAGCTTACTAAACCTCAGTCCATTTGTGGAACCATATAAATCTAGTGAATATGAGAGGGCACATCCTTTGTTCAAAGTTTGTGCACACCAGAGAATTCACAATGGAATTCCTTAGGAATGGAATGACTAGGAAGTTCTATCAGAACTGCTTCCTTTCCTCTGTATCAGAATTCATATTTAGAGGAACCTTCTGAAAGGGAAGAGCCTACCATCTTAGAACCCTTAATCCTTCTTAGGGAATTCACCCTGGTGTGCATCTATATGAATAATCAATTAATAAGCATTTAGGAATAAGCCAAATACTGTACTGATTCCTAGAGATAAGGGAAAAACAACAACAACAACAAAGTCCCTCCATTGAAGAAGCTTATATCTTATTGGGGAGATATCACATAAATAGCTATATATTTGCCAGAATTGTTGGAAGGTAACTAGAAAGAAAGGAGCAGCTGGGGGAGGCTGCAGTGTGGAGGAGCCCCTGTGTATGAGGTGGCATTTTGAGCTTAATCCTGAAGGAAGACATTCCGAGTTGAAGGATCTGGGGATGGTGGGTATTCTTGGCACAAGATGAGAACTAGTACAATGACATGCAAGTAAGAGGTAGAGTTTCATGTGTGAGAAATAGCAATTGGGCCAGTGTACCTGGTCTAGGAGGTACAGAAAGGGTAGTAATGGTAGGAAGGCTGGAGAAGTGGGAAGAAGCCAGGTTGTGAAGAGCTTTACATTTCAGAGGAATTCCTGTTTGCTCCTGGCTATAATAAGAATCTATTAGATGTATTTTGGGCTCAGGGTAGGAGGACAGATGGGTGTACCATTCTCAAAATTGCCCTTTGGGGAAATAATTTTGGTTGTAGTTGAGAGGATGAAGTGACTGGGAAGAAACTGGAAGCAAGAACTGTAATTATGAGGCAGCTGCAGAGTCCAGGTGAGAGATTAGGAGTATCTGGATGGGGGTTTCCCTTCATGTGAGTGCAGAGAAGGGGGGCTATGTGATAGGTGGTGTGGGAACAAGACAGACAGGATTTGGCACTCTATGTGGAGGAAGAGTGGGAAATTTGAATCTTCATGCCTGAAAAAATGGTGGCACCTTTATTAGTAACAAAGAGGTTTGGATTGTGGAAGAGTCCATTTTGAATAGGCAATTACTGACAGTCTTGGAATTTAAGTCTAAAGAGGTCCAATGATATGAATCTGTTTGCATAGAGATGATAACCACACATAGAAATGATGAGATCACTTTGGGTATATATATATATATAGAGAGAAGACCCTCTGAACCTTAGGGGACACTCACAGTTAATAGCCTGAAAATGAATGAGGATATAACAAAGAAAATGGAGAAGGACCAATCAGATAGGAAGCAATGGAGGTAGTAGCTTGGAGACCCAGATTAACAAAGCCAAATGCTGCCCAGAAGTCTAAAGGGAGAAGGCCTCAGGGACAGCATCAAGATTTCATAATTAAGAGGTCATTGATAACTTTGGAGAGAGCTACATTGCAGAAGGTTTAAAGGAGTAAAGAGAGGAATAGCAGGCGTTACAGCCTGGGAAGTACTCAGAGGTAGAAAGAATTAGAAGTCACAGTGAGGACAAAAAAACAGTTCAGAGAGTAAAGAATGGGGAAAGCTGGAGCAATAAGCCATGATATTACAAAGGAAAATGAGTTCTTGAAGGTAAAATTAAAACCCTTGTGGATGATAGCAATATGGAGGCCATGCCCTTCCCTATACATGGCTGAGATGGAGTGGAGGAATAGGGCATTGTTTTCGAGTGGACTAAGAGCCTGGGAAATTGGGGTGACTGAGGGAACATCTGCATGTATGTTGAAATCCTCTAGTATGAGGGCAGGGTCAAGAGGTGACTGAACCAAGCACTAAACTTGAGAAAAAGTCCTCATTTCAGTAGGTCAGAAAGTCCCCTGGGATCTGGTCCGAATGATCATTTTGGATGTAATAAAGGTCAAGAAAGGAGAGACTGAGTGATGGTGGCAAAGGTGAGTGTTGTGGGGAGCAAAGCATGGGTTATGCTCCCCCTGGGACCAGTGAGTTGATGTGAAGAGACTCTGGACTTCCTAATTAACTGTATCAGACTTCCAGGCATTCATTCTACGTGGATTGATTCCCCCAAAGCTAGCATACTTGACCTCATTTCCATCTCAGCAACGATACTAAACCTCTTGACTGTCAAAGAACAACCTCCCCACCAATTCCAAATTGTCTATTCTCTGTCCGACAGGAAACTCGCATTATTAAGCAGTTGCTATGTCCCTGGCATTAGGCTAAGTTCTGCCATTGGCAAAAACAGTCCCTGCCCTCCAGGCAAATAATCATATAGAGAAGAGACACAGGTGTCCCCACTAGTCTTTAGTACAGGTCTGTGAAAAGCCTACCACTGCACTACGATTTTTGGGACACTGTAGAGTACATTGGAGATGATCTGAGGGGGACGGCATCAGTGTTGAGGTCCAAGAAAAACTTACTGTAGAGGGCAGGATGGGAACTGATATCATTGAAGGAAACCAGGAGGCAAAAGTGAGGAGGGAAGACATTCCCAAGCATTGTCAAGCCTTTTCTGACAAATTATTTGAGGGTCCCCAGTGAGGGGCAGGGAAAATAAGAGAGAACAAAGTGGGGGCCAGGAGGACTGAGGCAGCTGATCACTGCCAAGGCAAGTGTATTGAAAGTTACATCTATTTTTATATGGGGAGAAAGCAAGCATGCATATTTCGGGGGTGCGTGGGGGGAAGAAGTGAATGTTGGAGGAACAAGAAAGGCCATGTTGCTGCATCATTGAGTGAGTCCAGTCAGGCAGTAGCATATGCCAAGCACCGTGTTAAGCTGGGGATACAAAGAGTAGGGAGAGTAGGGAGCTGACATGCCGATAACTAGGTCCAGACAAGACAGTACGGTGCAAATGGATGGCATTGCAGAGAAGGGGCTAGCAGCAGAGGGACTGAGAGCAGAGAATTCGAGGAAGCTAAGAGGAGAGAGGAAGCATCCCAGTTGTGGGGAGGATGACACAGAGTCGGGAAATGGAGTGTTATGTATGAGAAAAATGAAAGAGAAGACTCGGGTAGCCAGGCTGTAGGATGTGTGGACTGGTGGGCATGGAGGGACCAACTTGTGAAGGGATCTAAAAGCTAGTCGGGATTTTCTGACGGAATTCATTGAGTAGCAGTGTCAGGGCATGGCATGGCCGAATGGCACTTTGGCCAATGGAGGTTGGACTGGAGGGATGGGGAGGGACATGGCAGGGGGACCGCCCAGAAGGCCCTTTTGATAGTCCAGGTGTGAGGTGGTTGGCAGTGTCAGAGGAGAGGAGTAGCATATTTGTTGTGAGAATGATGACTCACATGTGGGAGGTTGCCGGGGCTTGTGGGTAACGGGGAGGGCTGTTTTGGATGGGGGTTTAAGATGTCTCCAGAAGGTCCAGCGTAGGACAGGCAGTTGGTACTGCAAACTGATCTGGAGGTCGGGAGAGGCGAGTAGTGGATAAACAGAGCCGAGAATCATCTGCAGACATGGGAGCCCATGGGACCTCGTGTAGAAGGAGGAGAGAAGGGGGCCTGGATAGACAAGGGTGGCAGCCATGAAGACAGAAGAGGAGATTGAGAAGGGTCAGCCAGAGAGATGGGAGGAGAACCAGGACAGAGGGATGTCCTGAAGCCTAGAAGGAGGAGAGGTCAAGGGGATGGGCATGAGGGCCCTTGGCATTGCAGAGCAGTTGAGGTGCACTGATAGACAATAAGATAGAAGAAAGGAAGCCAAGGTCCAAGTTGTTGGCCCAAAGGAGCAGAGCAAGACAGGCCAATGGCTATTGGGGGTGGGTGGATCAAGCGAAGGCTGGTTTTTAGAGTTCCGGATTGAGCCAGAGGCATGATTATAAGCAGCAGTAGGGAGAGAGCCAGGGGCCGGGAGAGAGGATGGAATGTGGTCCAGGTGCATGCTAGTCAATAAACATTAAGTGACTGCTACATGCCAGGCCCTGTGCTAAGCCCTGGGGATGCAAACAGACAAAAGAAAGACCCTGCCCTCGGGGAGCTTCTGTTCTAATGGGAGAAGACACAAAAAGAGGCTGATATGGATGGGGAGAGGGAAGGTACCTGGTGGGGATTCAGGGGACCTGACAAAGTCCGTAAAGGGCAGCTGAAGGAGATGAAGAGCCCGCCAGGGTGGCTCCTCCAGTGAAGATTCTGGGAGAAAATCTGCCTCCAGTCACAGGGAGGGGCCCCAGGGGCAGAAGCTACTGATGCCCGGATGGAGTTTTGAGGCCTAAAGGGATCTTCCCAGGATGAGGCTTCCTGAGCCATGATGGAGAAGACCAGAGGAGCACAATTGGCCAGCCCGAGTGCTCTCCTTCAATGGAGCCTCTGGGATGACCTCTCCAGAGCTGGGGTTTGGGGGCAACCAACAAACAGCTAACCCTCTTTTGCCCAATTAGTCCCCTCCCAAAACTTACAGCCAGGGACCAAGTCAAAACGAATCCCTACGTTGGCCATGTCTGAAAATGCATGTTTCATCGAGTCTGTCCCCGCACAGCAGCTGGGTAGGGGGCGTGTGCTCCTTTGGGTGGTCCTGGACATGGGCTCGGCCACTGAGTTTGTATTAAACGCTACGGGTCAGACACTGTCCTAAGTTATGGGCACGCAGATGAGATCATCCCTGCCCTTAAGTGGCTTATGTACTAATGGGTAGAAAGGCAACATCGAGCAGAAGATGAAGAGCATATTGGGAGGGACACGGCAAAGGCCTGCAGGAGGTGTCACTGGTGGCCTGGTCTCTGGCTAGATACCTATCAGAGGGGGTTGGGGGAGAGGAGTCAACAGTAGATTGCTAGTTTCCAGGGGTGGGAGTGCTCGAAGATCTGAGTAATAATGTGAGGTCCCTCCTGCACGCCGTTAAAATTCTTTGTGTTGGTTAATGGCTGGACACAGATTTTTTTTAAATTCTTTACTTTCTGTCTTAAAAGCTCTAAGAGAAATTTGATACAAAGATTTTTTTTTTCCATTTGACAACTTTCCTTCTTATCCTAGGTGCATTGTTTTTGTTTGTGCAGGAGCTTTTCAGGTTGAAGTTCCTTCTTCTGCTGTAAACACAGTATTAAGTTCCTTCATAATTACCTTGGGCAATTTTTTAAAGTGGCCTTGTTCCCTCTAAGCCTAAATTCTTTTTTTTTTTTTTTTTTAATTTTAAACCCTGACCTTCCATCTTGGAGTCAATACTGTGTACTGGCTCCAAGGCAGAAGAGGGGTAAGGGCTAGGCAATGCGGGTAAAGTGACTTGCCCAGGGTCATAGCTGGGAAGTGTCTGAGGCCAGATTTGAACCTAGGACCTCCCATCTCTAGGCCTGACTCTCAATCCACTGAGCCACCCAGCTGCCCCCCCCCCAAATTCTTGGCTTAGTACTATACCAGTTAAATGAACTTCTCTCCCTTAGCCCTTCTTGTTCCATGATCCCTTCCTCTCCCCTCCTTCAGCCAGTGCTGCTCTTTAGTTTTTCAATTGTAGTTGTTGTGCCCCTTTCCCAAAAGGATTTCTCTCTCTCTATCCATCTCTTTCTGCTCTCTCTTTGCTCCATATTCTTCCAGGTCTCCAAACTCCCAAACCAGGCTCTCCTCTTTGGTGCTTTCTGTCACTGATCTACACCCTCTCTAGTCCTTCCTCCCCAGCCCATCTTTGTCTGGAAATTTCTCCCACTGAACCAATTGCCAGTTGCCTCCAACTCTCTCCACTCTTCTCCCAGGAGAAGTAGACTTGAGGCACCAAATCCCCCAGACCTCAGCCATCTCTTCTCACCTAGAGGAGCCTTCAGCAATGGAAGCCCCTGTCTCCCTCCCTCCCTCCCTCCCTCCCTCTCTTCCTCTCTCCCTCCCTCCCTCCCTCCCTCCCTCCCTTCCTTCCTTCCTTCCCTTCCTCCCTCTCTTCCTTCCTTCCCTCCCTCCTTTACTTCCTTCCTCCCTCCGTCCCTCCCTTCCTTCCTCCCTTCCTCCTTTCCTCCCTCCCTCCCTTCCAACCTCCTTTCCTTCCTCCCTGCCTTCCTCCCTCCCTCCCTTCCTTCCCTCCCTCCCTTCCTCCCTCCCTCCCTCTCTTCCTCCCTGCCTTCCTCCCTCCCTCCCTCCCTCCCTCCCTCCCTTCCCCCCTTTCAGCCTCCTTCCCTGGAAGTTCTCTTTCTGACGCCACAGAGGTCCTCTTCCCATCACGGCTAGCCCTTGACTTGACCTAGTACATCTCTTACTCTCCTCTAGTACCCACTCCATGGTGTAGCCCTGCAAAAGAAGCAGGTAGGGCATCACAAGATTCCGCCCTGAGGGTCAACTAGGTAGCACAGGGGATAGAAAGAAAGCCTGGTGGCGGAAGGAACCTGGTTCAAACCTGGGCCTCGGATGCTTCCTAGCCGTGTGACCCTGGGCAAGTCACTTGACCCCCATTGCCTAGTCCTTGCTGCTCTTCTGTCCTAGTAAGGTGGAAGGTGAGGGCTAAAAGTAAAAGGATGCTCGCCTAAGCCTGGAGCTCGGCTCTCCTCCTCTGGCCAGCCCCGTCCCATCCCTCACACAGATCTCGTCTGCTTCTGCCAATGGGGACCTCCAGAATCAACACAGGATTAAAGCTGTTGGAGTTCTAAAAGCGCCAGCCACAGGCAGAGGACGGGAGAAGCGTCGCTGCGCCAGCAGAAGCAAAGCCAACGAGGAGGAAACAGCGACACCTGGTGGCCGGCTGAAGAGACGCTGGGGGGGGGGCTGCTCATCTCTCTGCCGCCGAGCGCCGACTCCACGCAGGGGGACGAAATATGCCAAAACTCGGAAAGGGAGGGACAGAACTTGTAGTAGCGAAGATGGCGACCTCACCCACCACTTGGAGGCTCCACAAATACCGGGCGGCTTCGTCAGTCCCATTTTACAGATGAGGAAGTTAAGGCAGAGGATGATGGTGTGTGCCAAGAAGAACACCTTCTCCAGGAAGCCTTCCCACCTCTAGTGCCTCCCCACTCTAGCTGGCTGCTCTGTAAATAGGTTGCTTTTGCTCTGAGGCCCCCATTAGATTGGGAGCTCCTCGAGGGTAGCCCTTCCTTTGGTCTTGTATCCCCAGGGCTAGCTCAGTGCCTGGCACACAGTAGGTACTCAAGTGATCAGGAGGCACTATTAGGCCTCACAAAGGCAGACTCCCGAGGAGCTGCTTGGGGGGGATGGGGCCCACATGCCTGGGATGCCATCCCATGGCATCTGGTGTGTTTTCCTTGCCTTCTGCCAACTACTCAGCCACATCTAGCTTGGAAAGTGGCGGTCCTGGGCAGACAAAATGGAATAGTGCTGAGGCCAGAGAGTAGCTCGGGGGCGGCTGGGTGGCTCAGGGGATGGAGAGCCAGGCCTAGAGAGGGGATCAAATCTGGCCTCAGGCACTTCCCAGCTGTGTGACCCTGGGCAAGTCACTTGACCCCCAGGGCCTAGCCCTTCCCGCTCTTCTGCCTTGGAGCCAACACACAGTACTGACACTAGGATGGAAGGTGAGGGCTTACAAATCTAAATGAAGATTTATTAGCACTTGGGCTTTCCAAAGGGCCAGCAGCTCTCCCTTCCCCACTGGGTGCCCCAGGACAAGGCGCTCGTCTTCCCCCCTCTCCAAGCTCCTTTTGGTGGGCTCGAAGTGCTTTGAGGGGAGCCATCTTCGCCCTGGAGTTGTTGCGCCCTCCCTGCTCGCTGCAGATCTGGCTGGCTCCCTTCCGGGTGTGGCAGCCCCGAAATCTGGCTCCTTCCACCCTGTTCCTGGACGAGGAGCTCCCGAGACCCCTTCGTCCTGGGAGGACGCGCAGGCTGCCTTCTCCGACTCCTCTCCACAATGGTGTCTCTGGGGCTCAGTCATTCTCCTTCCTCAATTACCCGGGAGAAGCAGTTCAAATATTCTCTTTCTGCCCCTGAGACGGCACGAATTTTGTTCTAGGTTATATCCAGGGATCACAGAAAACATGACCATATCCGGCACGCTCTGCGCTGACCTGACCTGTATTCGAGTTCCGGCTCTGAAAGTGGGCGGCACTTTTCCTCCGGAGTCCTTGGGGCTTGTCCTGTGGCTGAGAAGAGCTGCTCACCAGAATCCGTCCAGAGAGACCAGGGTGCTTGATGCTGTGTACAATGTCCTCCTGCTCTGCTTACCTCACCTTTCACAGGTTCATTTAAGACTTCCCAGGCTCTCCTGAAGCCGTGGTGGTCGCACACCACCGGATCTGGGCATTCTCCAAACGTGGGCATCCCTTCAGTTTCCAGGACTTTGCCAGCACAACAAGAGCTTTGGAAGTATTTTTGGGCAAACGAGCCCGTTTCCCCTTTCTTTGATCTCTTTGGGATACACGCCTAGCCGAAGGGTCTGCACAGGTTGATGGCTCTTTGAGATCATTCCAAATTGCTCTCAAACTGGTTGGACCCAAATATTTACAACTCCACCAACAATGTATTAGTGTCCCACTTGAAATGCCAAACGCTTAGTGCCGCTATTGGTTCTTGGCCTACGGTCTCTCTAAGGGAAGGGTTCCTTTTAGATCTGGGCTGTCTCTAGTGGCTTAGTCTAATCGCATGATTGAATTTCCTCGCAAAGAATCCAGGCCATGCACCGTAAATGCCATCCTGGCCTCATCTCGCTGCGTCTTTACTTTGTGGATGGTTTGTGTATAGAAGATGGTTCTTCTCCCCCACTGCCCTCTGCCGTCCTCTTCGTGCCGGCTTCCCCAGGTTTCGTGTTTGGATGTCAGCCGGAGGCGCAGAGCCCTCTTGGGGCCTCCCTGTCTCCCCTGGGGCATGAGGCAGCCTGGAACACATGGGGGCGCGCTGGGAGACTTGGCGCCTGCTCCGGCACTTCTGCCAGTCTGAGGGCGGGGAATGGCGGAGTCCATCCTGGGGCTTTCCGGAGTTCTCTTCCCGTCCTCTGGGCTGCTTCATGCCCCCCCCCGCCCCCCATCCCCGGAGCCCAGGGCACCCCGCTCCCTCCTGGCCCCTGGCTTGGAGCCTCCTCCTTTCCTAGTGCTCCAGTCACTTCCTCTGCGGCTCAGGGGCCGCCCCCTAACTCAGGGCGTGGATCTCTGGAAGGAGGGAGGCTGGGGGTGCGGGAGGGGCGGGGCACTTCTGGGAGGACGTGCGCAGTGTCTATTACCCCAACCCAAGCGGCTGCTCCCATTGGTTAGACCTGAGGGGAGGGCCGTGCTCAGAACTCCAGTCCCTATGTCAGCTAGGGCCAGGGCACGCCATGGACTACCTACCGCCCGGGGCTTAGAGGGGTCAGTCAGGTCCGGGATGAAGCAGTGAGCATTTATTAAGCGTCTACTGTATGCTCCCCACCCTCCTGCCCCTTACTGCCCACGTGGGGGAGAACTGCACTGCACATGCCCACAGGTGCAGGGATACCAAACATGGGACATGGCCGGGACAAAGGCTTGGAGATGGGAGATGGAGAGTCACGGCAGCAAGAGCCAGGAGGCCTGGCTGGCTGGACTATTTAACTGTAAGCAGGTGGCAGTGGATAGAGCGCAGGGATTGGAATCTGGAAGGCTCATCTGCCCGAGTTCAAATCTGGCGTCTGATGGGCGCTGAGACCCTGGGAAGTCACTCCAGCGTGTCTATTCACTGGCCAAATGGACAAAGGCAGGTTGGGGAGTCTCCGCCCTTGGATTTAGCCTATGCAAAGGCACACTGGCCTAGGCACAAAGCACCCCTCCCCCATCCAGGGGTCCGGACTTTCCAGGTGAGGAGGAGTTGGCAGTGCTGGCTTTCACCAGGGCTTTGTGTTTCCAACACTTTCCTCTGGGGCGCTTCCTGTCTGCTGCCCCTGATGGCGGCCGGCTGGCTGCAAGTGCCGCGGATGTGCGAAGGAAAAAGCTGCCTCTCGGGTCTGCCTGCCACACCGGGCCAGGTGCTGCTTCACGGTCCGTTGTGGAATCTGGAACTCGGCATCTCCACCGGCTTCGGCCAGGGCAGCCCCCGCGCTTCCCCTCCAAGTGCTCCCACTCGGCTCCCCTCATTCCCCCCCTCCCTGAAGCCAGGATTTCCCGAGGGAGCCGGTGAGCCATGACCGTCCGTGGACGTGCCTTCCCCGGGCTCTGAGCCTTTTCTCTGGCCGGCCCCTTCGATGGCCTTCCCTGCCCCGATGCTCACCTCATGCCTCCCCGTAGGTCAGGGTTCTTGTCTCGCTCTAGAATGTCCGTGGAGGGCGGGGCTGCCTTTGCTTCTCTGCAGAGCGCCTGGTAAGGGCTGTGCACCCAGCAAAAGCTCCAGCCTGCCTCTGGTGTTGGGCTCCCGAGGGGGGTTCCAGCTCCCAGAACGCCCGCACTCCAGACCCTTTTCCACCTCAGCTCCTGTGCCGGCCAGCCAGAACTGCTCTTCTGCGGGGAATCGCTGCTGCTATGCCCTGAGGTCCTCGAGCAGCTGGCCTGCCCGTTGTCCAGCAGGGCCTTCTGCCTTGGCTCACCTCAACGTGGAGGCTGCCATTGAAGGGGGGCAGAAATGCCCTTCGCTCCCGAATGGCCTCAGGGACACTCCCCTGCAGGGCTGCTCTACCCAGAAGGCTGGTCCAGGTTGGCTAACTTCCCAGTGAGGCCGTAACTGCCCCACAGCCGACCGGCAAGGGGCAGAAAGCCTCCTGGGCACTCCAGCAACCCTCTCCGGCTCACAGCCTGAATTTCTAGTTACCGGTTCATTCCTGAAGTTGGATCTGGGGCTTGAACCCTTTTTTAAAGTAACTTTGGGTTTCCTTTGGTGAAAAATGGCAGCCATTGGCTTGCTGCTCTCAAGCTCCTTGACGAAGCCAGTGGCAGCCGGGAATCAGGGAGCCAAGGAAGGTTGTGGGACAGGAGAGTCCCTGGGCAGCATTGCTCTCGTTTATCTTCCGGGCCCCATGTTGAGTCGGCGCAGCGTCTAAGGGCTGTCTGAAACCCTCTGGGGGTTCGCTTCACTGATGGTAACACGGAGTCTCACACTAGTCCCCACCCATGGCCTAGTGGCCAGGATGGTCCAGAGCTTGTGATCAAGCACTTGGGCTGTGCGGGGCACGTGCCAACACACGGGGATACGAGTGCCGGCAGAAAGAAAGCCTCTGCCCTCGAGGAGCTTCCAGCCCGATGGACGAGGACCCCGAGGGGCTCCCCAGGTCCACACAGCACTTGTGAGTTTGGATCTGGCCTCGGCCACTTGAGCCCCCCGAGAAGCCCTTATCCAGCGTCTGCCCGGTGTGGCCTCTAAGAGAGGGAAAAGGGTCACGGACTCCCGGCGAAGGGGCAGTTAGCAGGGCCAGCCGGGTTTCCCTCGTTGGGTGAAAGGGGAGGCGGGAGGAGGCCCCCATCCCCTGACCACGAGGCCCAAAGGCCTCCCCAGGGGTGCTGGGAACCTCCCGGGGCCAGCGGGCCGACGAGCGGCATCTCCTGCACGCGGCCGTTCGGTGGCTCTTCGGAAGGCGAGACCGAGTATCTCGCCCAGTTCCACAGCGCGCGGGAAGAAAAGAGCAGCCCATGTGGACGACGAGTCAGGCCAGCCAAGACGTGTTTATTAAGCTGGGGGACACGAGGGCAGCCCCGGCGCCTGCCCTCGAGGAGCTCCCAGGCTAACAGGGAAGCATGCAGACGTCTATGTACAAGCAGGCTACAGACAGGCCTGTTGATCTCCCTCAGTCACGGCCCTCGCATCCGGCTCTTCGCGACTCGGTGGGCCACACAAGGTTTGGGCCATTTTCTTCTCCGGCTCATTTCACAGAAAGGACCTGAGGCCAAGGGGGTCAATGACCTGCCTGGGGGCCCGAGGCTGGATTGGAACTTGGGACAGCAGAGAGAACCCCAAGCATAGGGAGGCAGCAATGGGGAAATGCTTCTCTTAGAGGGGTGGTTTGGCTGGGGCTTGTGGGAAGGAGGCAGAGACGCAGAGGGACAATTCCGGGCACAGAGGCAGCCATGCGGAGGCGGAGCGTCCGGGGCCAGGAAGGACGCGCAGGAGAGGACGGCTCCGGAGGATTCTGTCCTTGAGCTTGGAGGCGGCAGGGGGGCCCTGAATGGAGGGTGGACGGCAGTGGCGGCAGAGCGGCCCACGGCCATTCCAACAGTCCGCTGTGCCAGGTGGGGGCGGCCAGAGCCGGACACGACGGGCTTCGGTAACCCGGAGAAGCGGGAGGCAGTGCCTGGAGCGGAGCCTGGGCCCCTGGAAGGACTGCTGTGACCCCCACGGCCATGAGACGTCCCGGCGGCGGCTGGAGATGGGACGCTGGAGGTCAGGCCTGCCCACGCAGGTCTGGGGGTCGCCGGCGTCCAGGGAGGAGAGGGCTCAGGACGGGGCCAGGACGCCGACCAGAGCCAAGAAAGGACAGCGTCAGCGAGAGCCGGGAAGGGCCCCCGCCAGGGTCCGAGGCGGCAGAGAAGTCAAGGATGGAGGCTGAGAAAGCGCGAGCAGTTTGGCCCAAGGCAGCAAGAGTGAGGCAGCCTGCTGCGGACGGCCTTCGTCTGGTGGCGGAGGGACGGGGACGCCTGCGAAGGAGCAGCCAGGAGAGCGGGCTAGAAATGGCCGAGCCGGGGGCGCTGGGAGGCCAGCCAGGAAGGGCTGGGCGCAAGGACGGGCCCAGCAAGAAGAGTCCCCGTGAAGCCAGGGTGGAGGAGACGGGCCGGACGCGCCGACGGCCTGCTTTCCGCTGCTGCTTTCGGTAAAGCGTGCGCCGAGGCTCTCCGCGGAGGGTGAGCAACGGCCGATGGGAAGGACGGAAACCTGGAGGCGCTGCTGGGCTGCTCGGGGGAGGGAGTCGGCGAGGGCCCCCGTGAGGCCGCCGCGCCTTGTTGGCAAGGTTTTCCCAGAGCGAGCCCGTCTGTCTCTTCCCTGCAGCCCTCCAGGCTCTCCTCCCCTCCCCGAAGCCGGCGCGGCGTGGGGCGAGGCTTGGGAAAGACTGCAGGTGTGCCAGGGCTCGCCGCTGTACGAGGGAAGGGGAGAAGCAGCGCACAGCCAGGAAGCCGGATGCTCCTTCCGTGGCTGCTGCCTCACAGAAGTATTCAGGGCAGTCCATTACCGCGTCCCGGTGCTGGCTGCTGCTGGCTCCTCGGGGACCAAGGATCGGGGGGCCCCGAGTGCGAATGGTGACACGGGAGGCATCCTGGGGAACTCTGCCAAAGCCGTCTGGCTGGGCGGCCTCCAGCCGCAGCGTTCCCGCTCAGCGAAGGCCCTGCCAAGTGCTCTCGGGCCTGCCGCCCTCTTTCTCCCGCACCTCCTGCTTCCCCCTGGCCCTCTGCCGCGTGGAGCTCTTCTTCCACGCCTGCCTCCTTCTCTCCATGGCCTTCCAGTCATTCTCGTCAGGGCCGCCCGCCACCACCGGCCCTTCTCGTGCAGCCTCCCCAGCGGGTGCCCAGACCTGTGTCCTCCCCCCAAGGCTCGGCCCAAGGGCCTCCCCCCAGGAGCCCCTAACCTGCTTCCCCGGGGCAGTGGCCTTCTGCATCTGCCTCCACAGGGCGAAGGGGCCTGGGAGGCCTCTCTGCCCCTCATCGGGAATCCTCTCCGCGGCCCGCTTTAGGCCAGCTCGAATTTAGAAGCCGAAGCGGCCTCTGCAGCCCCACCCCCCCGTCTCCCCCCTCCGAGGCAGGCCAACAACAGGACGTGGCCTTCCTGGAGGCGGGGGACGGGGGGGTCCGGCACTGCCAGGGACCCGACAAAGGCACGCCGGGAATTGGGCCGAACAACAGGCCCGCCAGCACTTCCACGTACCAGCCTTCCAAGCACCCCAGAGGCGACGAGCGGGAAGAATCGCAGAAACGACACACTCCAAGATCAGGCCCCGTTTGGAGGGATACTGAGGACTATCAAGCTAGCAGCACGCAAGGCCTCCGAAAGCTTCTGCTCCACCCCGTTCCCGTTTCACAGGTGACAAAACAAGCCCCGACGGTGACTTGCCCAAGGTCACAGCTAGTAAAGGGGCAGAAAGGGGGGACTTGGCCCCTGCTCTCCTGAAGCCAACGGGCCACAAATGTCCACGGAGAGCCTTGAGATTTCCACTCGAAAAAGAAACGAGAGCCAAGGTGGGCTCGGGGAGAGCAACCAGCTTTCTCCCTGGGAGCTGGCAAAGAAGACAAAGAAGGGGATACACGATAAAGGAAGAAGGCCAGCAGGACGGAGAGCGAGGGGCGAATCCACACTAGCTCTGACTAGCTACTGGGTCACAAGCACATCCTCCACGTCTCCCCTACCCTGCAGGTCTGCTGGAAAGGATTATACAAGCCGTGCTCTTGGGGCAGCAAAGAGGCTCTCCTTGATGAGAAGAGATTAGTGAAAAGAAGACGGCGATCGTCACTGTTGGGTAGCTGCTAAAGGCAGAGAAAGACTTGGCTTGATCGAGGAGGAGGCTCCTCAGCGAGCTCTGGGAGATCAAAGCAGATGGGACAGAAAGAAGATTGCAAGGCTTGGAGACACACCAGGGAAGTCACAATCTCCAAGCCCTGGTTTCCGCATCACAAAGTAGAAACGCTGTCAGTAGGCTTTGGGGGATGGAGAGCCGGGTTGGTGTAGGACAGGATCAAGGTTGTTTCGCTCATTTGACTAGTGGGCATATTAGAGGAGGCATCTGGGGATAGCCTGGGGCTGGACTTAGCCCCTCTTGGAACCCATCTGGAGGACACTGTCCAGCTTGGGTGATGGGGAATCAGTGTGAGGATACTGACAAGCTGGAGAGCATGCAGGGGACAGCAGTCTGGTCACCGGATCCTGGGCTCGGGGAATTGGGGAGTATGAGCAATAGCTTCACGTGTTTGTGCAATAGGGGGACACGGTACATCTAGTCAGGGCCTTTTTTCTGCTCAGCCCTATGGGTCAGGTCAGAAACCAGAGTAACAGGAGGAGGCTGTTCAGGAATGGAGTGCATCAAGAGAAAATGGTCCCCACCCCCTCAAGGGCTCTTCCAGCAAAGCACGAATGACCACTTGGTGAGATTATTGTAGAAGGTGTTCTTATCCAGGTAGAAGATAGACTTTTGGACATTAGCATTGAGACTCTAACGGGGAAAGCATTTTCATTTTGTTTTATATGCTCTAGCTAAGGTTCTTCTGAGAATAAAGACTGGACCACATTGGGCCCAGTCAGCCATGCTTCTACTTAGATGAGCCCATGATTTTTTTTTTTTTGGTCACTAAAAGGAGTAAGAGAAAGCAATTGATATTACTAAGAACTGTGTAAATGTGAAATTGAAGAAATCAGCTCAATTTAGATAGATTTAATTTTGGGGGGAAATGGGGCAAAGTCATCTGCTGTAAGAGGAGACACTAGGGAAGATGGGAGGCTTGAGGCTCAAGAAAGGAAATGGTCTGGAATATTCACTAGGGGACAGGAGACACTGACTTGCTTCAACTCTAAGATTTCCTTTGGTATAAGTTCTCTGGTCTGGCTGAAATCCTCATGTTTATTACATTCATAGGGTTCCCCCTTCCTACGGCTTCTCTCCAGCTTGTGTAGGGTACTGCTGGGTGAGGTGTTTACTCAGGCAGAGGGCATTTTCACAGATGTTGCATTCATGAGGTCTCTCTCCAGCATGAGTTCTCTGATGTCGAATAAGCTGTGAGCTCTGGCGGAAAGTCTTCCCACACACGCTGCATCCATAAGGCTTCTCTCCAGTGTGAATTCTCTGATGCTGTATAAGTCCTGCGCTCTGACGGAAGGCCTTCCCACACTCGTTACATTCATAAGGCTTCTCTTCAGTGTGAATTCTCACATGTTCAGTAAGCCTTGTTCTCAGGCGGAAGGCCTTCCCACACTCAGTACATTCAAAAGGTTTCCCTCCACTATGAATTGTTTGATGTCGAGTAAGTTCTATGCTCCGGCGGAAGGCCTTCCCGCATTCACTGCATTCATAGGGTTTCTCTCCAGTATGAATTATCTCATGTCGAGTAAGGTGTTTACTCTGTTGGAAGGCCTTGCCACATTGATTACAAATATAAGGTTTCTCTCCGGTATGAATTATCTGATGTCGAATAAGCTGAGAGGTCTGGTGGAAAGTCTTCCCACATTCATGACATTCATAAGGTTTTTCTCTGGTATGAATGATCTGATGTTGAGTCAGCTGTGAGCTCCGGCGGAAGGCCTTTCCACATTCCTTACATCCATAAGGTTTCTCTCCAGTGTGAATTCTCTGATGGACAGTAAGCCAAGACTTCTGCAGGAACGTCTTCCCACATTCATTACATTCATAAGGTTTCTCTCCGGTGTGACTTCTCTGATGTTGAGTAAGCCCTGTGCTTCGGTGAAAGGCCTTCCCACATTCTTTACATTCATAAGGTTTCTCTCCTGTGTGGATTCTCTGATGTACAAGGAGTTGTGAGCTCTGGCGGAAAGCTTTTCCACAGTCATTACATTCATAAGGTTTCTCTCCAGTATGGATTCTCTGGTGTTGTGTGAGCCGTGAACTCCAGTGGAAGGCCTTCCCACATTCTTTACAAACATAAGGTTTCTCTCCAGTATGAATTCTCTGATGTACAGTAAGCTGGGAGCTCTGATGGAAGGCTTTCCCGCACTCATGACACTCATAAGGTTTCTCTCCAGTATGAATTTTCTGATGTTGCATAAGTCCCGCACTCTGGTGGAAGGCCTTTCCACATCCATGACATTCATAAGGTTTCTCTCCAGTATGAATTCTCTTATGGATAGTAAGTTGGGAGCTCTGGCGGAAATCTTTTCCACATTCACTACATTTATAAGGTTTCTCTCCAGTATGAATTCTCTGATGTCCTGTAAGCTGTGAGCTACGGCGGAAGGTTTTCCCACATTCATTACATTCAAAAGGTTTCTCTCCAGAATGAATTGCCTGATGCTGTGTAAGTCCCGCACTCTGGTGGAAGGCCTTCCCACATTCATGGCATTCATAAGGTTTCTCTCCAGTATGAATTCTCTTATGGATAGTAAGTTGGGAACTCTGGCGGAAGGCCTTCCCACAGTCATTACATTCGTAAGGTTTTTCTCCGGTGTGAATTCTCTGGTGGACAGTAAGTTCTGTGCTCCAGCGGAAGCCTTTGCCACATTCATTACATTCAAAAGGCTTTTCTGCAGCATGAATTAGTTGATAGTCAATAAGCCCTGAATTATAATCAAAGGGTTTCCCACATTCATTAAACTTGGAAAATATCTTCTTCAGACAGATTCGATGATACCTTCTTCGGCCTGGCTGGAGCCTTAAGTTCTTTCTGTGGGTATCATGTTTATGAAGACTCCGTTCCTTATTGTCATGCTGACCCTCTAACCTTGCAGTATATGCTCCAGCTTTTCTGAATCTGGAGATACAAGGCCCATCCTTTGGGAGGCCTTCACAAGATGCTTCTTCCATAGAAAGATCCAACTTTGGAACTGACTCATTGGTTTCAGACCTAGTGTCTTCATCTGAAAGAAAATACAAATATATAAATAGCCCCCATTCTTCCAGCTTCTGTCTCATCCAATTCAAGTTAAGGAAAAATGTCTAAGTATCTGATATGTCCCAGGAATCATGTAAGTGCCAGAAAAAAATGTTCTTCCATTGAGAAAAATGATTGTTAAACTCAATAAAAATACGACACTATGCTTTTAGGGATGCTAAGAGGAACATTTCTTACAGACCTTTGAGCTACAAATATAGAAATGGTCATGATCACCAGACACAGCTCATGCACAATCACTCATTTGCTTACCTTAGACAAAGCTTTCACCAGCAAAGTACCATTCCCAGTGTGCCAGGCGTATCCATCATTACACTTTCGAAAGGAGAACCTACCTCAGCTTCACTTTCTGACTAGCTCAAAGTCACAATGATCCCATCTCTGGACGCCTTTGCCCTTTTGGCAGGCTCCCAACTTCCAGTCTCTCCTCTGATCTATTCCAAATGGCTGATCCAGGATGAAGAGGCCAATGCTGGGAGAAGGCCACTTCATTCAAGGTGAAAAATGAATATTTCATCATCAGGATCAAGGATTGAAAGAGAGGAATTCTGAGGTCACCTCATCCAATGTATAGACAGGAAGACCGATGAAGCCCATCGAGGGCAGAACTTCCTCTACATACAGGCCTCTGAGCAAGGAGGTTCCCTCAAGCATGTGGAGGGGTTCTGCTATCTTTCTAAGAGCTGTCAAGAGGCCATATCAAACATCAAGGAGCCATGGCTGGGACTTTAATCCCACTCCTTCCCATGACAAGGCTAGCTCCATGTGTTATAATATTGTTAGAATTTGTTACAAAAGTATAATTGCGACCAGGGGAGCCTCTTCCTCTTAATCTCTCCAATGCTCAGTTCTGCAACTGGCACACAATAGGTGCTTTCTAAATACTCCTGGACCCATTTATAAGTGCTGCAATGAGAAGATGAGACTGACCCAAAAAAGGGAGTCCAACCCATTCTGAAAGGAAATTTCTTCATCTTAACTCAATCAAGTACTCAGCGAGCTCTACCCTTTTAACTCAGTCAGAAACATGTGAATCCTTTGATAAAAGTTTATATGCTCAGAGGAGGAGAGGTGGATCCCACAGACAGTATTAGGCAAATTGAAAGACTACTTATTGGTTTCTGTGAAGAAGGGGAGAGATAGGAAATGACTCGGAAAAAGGAGTATAAAAAGAGCCCAACATGGTCTGGATTCCATTCCTTTCCTGAAGTTTGGAGAGACTGGTCCCTTGGATCCTCCATTGGCCTGTGACTGGAGCTGGAGGTTCTTGGTGGAGTCCAGTGTCTCCTGGCTCTTTGGATTTCAGCTTCTACAACTTTGGATCAAGGTGAGATTCACTTTGGGATTCCCATTCCCAGTTTGGAGGCAGTAGGATTAGGGCTCAGAGTATTTTTATAGCTAGGGGATTTTTTTTCCTACCTCGTTCCTGTTTCCCACTTTTACTTTCTCTACCTCATTGTAAGTAAAAGCTGCTAACAGTCATTTTGACTTAAGGGATGTTTTATAAAGGGCGACCACAATATTACTTTTATGATTCTAATATTGAGTCAAGCCCAATTATAGTTCTTACAGTCCCTCTGACTCAGGCCAGGGCTACCCAACGTCAAACCCAGAGGGAGTCTCCCCTGTATTCCCTGTAATGCGGGCCAAGAACAGGTGCCCACGGACCTGTGAGGAGGGAGCCATCGGGGCACACAGACTTAACCGAAGACCCCTTCAAGAATGCAAAAGGAAACACGAGGAGACTCAAGGAAACTGGAAAGAAGAGAAAGAGCCCTGTGTGAAAGGCAGTAACCCAGCTGGGCCCGGAGGAGAGAGAAGGAACCGGACCTCCCTCCACCTGGGAAGGCTGCCACGCCCACCTATGTGCACACGATGGCTTGGTTTTGTTTAAGCATCTTTAAAGGGGGGAGGGGGTGGGAGACTGCCAGGATTGAATGAAGGAAGGTGGAAGTATGAATAAAAAGTTGAAATCAGCTCATTGAAAAGCTGCTGCCCAACTGCCAATACCCAGGATGGCTGCCCCAGGCCCCCGCCTGCCCGCCAAACAAACTGTCAGCAGATCTCAAGTACAGCGGCTGAGGAAGCCCGATTCCCCGTCCAGAGTGTTCTCCCAGCTCAGCGTTTCTGCCTTGTGGGAAGCCTGAAGGTTCCTTTGGAGACGTCCGACCGTCCCTCCTAGTTCCTGGCGTCTGGGGTCAAGCCCGCCATTCGAATGGCAGCTGCTGTAAGGGACAAACCCGAGGAGCCGCCTCCAAGGCCGGGGACTGTCCAGGTGGGACTCCGGCGAGCACAGGGCTGCCCGGTCCTTCCTCCGCGGCTCTCTGGCAGCTCTTCTCGGCCTTCCTCGCTGCATTTCCGGCCGCCCGTGCTTGTGGGGTCTCTCGGCTTCCTACCGTCCGCTCCGGGGTTCCATTTCCATCTGTCTGCAGGGGGCGCTGAATGGATCCGGGCCAGCCGTCGCCCCCCTCTAAAGTGTCCCCGCCGTGCCTCGAGCTCCCGGCCGGGCTGGTTCTTCCAGGCCCGTCCCACTCCGCCTCCCACGTCTCTTCCCTCACCCCGTCCGACCCCAACCCGGGCTTGCACCCTCCCGCTCTCCCTCCGCGCTCTGCCCCTCCTCTCTCTTCCAGCCGCTGCTCTCGCGAGGCTACAAACCACAGTCATCTGCCTCAAGAGCGGAGGGACGAGGCTCCCGGTGCAAAGGGGCTGTGCCCCGCCCCCACTCCAGTCCCCCAGGTAGGAGGGCCAGAGGCCGGGCAAAGTGGCTGCCATGGGCGGCGCCCGCAGAGCCCCGCCCCCGGGGCCCAGCCAGGAAACAGGCAGGACTGGAGGAGGATGACTGGGCCCAGCCCCGCCCCCTCTCCACTGCCCAGAGCCCCAGAGCCGACCCGACCTCCTAGGAGGCAGCCGGGGGAGAGGCTGGGGGGGAGGGGCCTGCAGCCGGGGCTCCTGAAGACCTAGAAGGCCTTTTCCTCCGACGGCTCCCTGGCTGTCCTCTTCCCCACCCGAAGGGGCCCGAGCAGGGACCGTCAGATTCTCCTGCTGCATCCCTGGGCCGGCACCACGCTTGGCACCCACAACGGCTGGGCCCTTCGGCGGGAGGTGCTGAGGGCTGAGCCGGGGCTCCAGGACTTGCCCAGGGCCTGGCGAGGGCGCCCACAGCTGACTTACCGCCATCTCTTTGTGGCCCGGGACTGGGTGCCGAGCACACAACTGGTGCTTAATAAATGCTGGCAGGCAGGCGCGGTGAGTCCGCAGCTTCCTGTCGGCCTGCACTGGGTCTGCACTCGCCCATCCAAAGTCCAAGAAGGGGACGAGGAAGGGCGGAAGCACTGAATGCCTCCCTTGACAAATGAACCACCGGAGCCTCGCCACAGCCCTGCCCTGGGAGCGGCTCTTATACCCATTTTACAGCTGAGGCCGCTGGAGGCGGAAGAGACACAACTTGGCCAAGGTCACACAAAGCCTTTCTGAATGTAGGCGAGGAGACCCGACACACGCCCAGAAGGGGTGGAGAGCCCCGAAGCGCCTAGAAGAAAACACACTGGGGCAGAAGTCTGAAAAGGAGAGAAGCCAAGAGAGCAATCAATGGCGCCAGCGGGGCAGAAAGGGGGCCCAGCAGGGCTGTGCCAGGGAAGGACAAGGGCAGGAGCTGCACTCTTTGGGGAACCTGACACAGCAGGGCCTGCAGGGAGAAAGCGGGAAAGCCAAGGAGCTGAGATGGCTCCAGGCAGGAGCAGAATGCCACAGAGCCCCTCTTGGCTCACCAGCAGCTGGTTCTCTGGAGGGCCTCTAGGGGGCACCACGGCCACAGAGTGGGACAGCTCATTCTCTTCTCCCTTCACCCTCCTTGGGCCAGGTCCAATGACCGCAGGTTCTGGGTTCCAATGTGACCTAAGACACTTCCTAGTGAGGTGACCCTGGACAAGTCACTTCACCCCCTTTACCCTGCCCTTGCCTCTCTTCTGCCTTGGATTCAGTACACAGATTTGATTCGGAGATGGTCGGGAAGGTTTGAAAAAAGCAAAGAAAATGGGGCAGAGGGAAACGGTGATTAACAATCAGAACTGGGAGCCGGCAGGTGAAGACTCGCTCATAGAATGAAAGAGGACCAGAGCATGTCAGAAAGCAGAATCCAGGAGAGGAAATCAATGGCCATCACTGCGGATGTGAATCTGGAAAAGGCGAGTTTGAAAGCCTTCCCGCCTGCCTTAGACTGGGGCAGCTATGCAGCACGTACATATATTTCTCACCTCTCAATAGCACCATCAATTAGGCCATAAAAACCTCACAAACAGATGCAAAAAGGCAGAAATATTAAATACATCCTTTATTGACCGCAATGAAACAAAACTAAATTCCATTAAGGGCCACTATAGAAAGGATTGTGTTTAATTAGAAATCTTGTACCTTTGGACTCCATCTCCCAGAATTCTTTTCTTGTCCCAAGAATCCTTTTCCCTTTGTTCACTTTGCATTTGTTATGGATGTGTATAATTTTGTGGCCCCTACCCCTTTTCCCATGTGGGAGGCTGGGTGAGCTTTCTCTGACTCTCTAGCCTTTTATTTTCCTTTTTGCTTCAAGGTATTATCAATAAATCTTACTAAATATCATTCTTGGAGTATTTTGATATTAACTTTTAAATCTACACTTGAAAATTCCTTCTGGTCTAAATAGATTGAAGAATTGGGGGATCAAAGAAATGATAGGCAACTTCGTTAAGGAGAATGGCAATAATTCAATGACCTCCCAGAGTTTGGGGATATGGCCATTGGCATCCTTAGGGGAAAGCAGGTATCTAGTCACTGTGATCAGCAGAAGTGATAAAGGACCAATCAATGAATTGGGCATGAAACTAAAACCTCCAGAAGTGGACACATTTCCTAGAATATCGAATATCAAAATGGAAGTTCTAAGAATCAAAGCAAAGGTGAAAAACTAAAAGGTAAAAAAAAGTGACTTAGAAAGGAGTGACGAACTGGAGGGGCTCCATGTGAACTGGGACGACCTCCAGGAAGTGACACAAGCAGAACCACAACATTGTACACAGAGATGGATACATTGTAGCATGATCAAATGTAACTGACTTCCCTACTAGCAGCAGTGCAATGACCCAGCACAACCCCAAGGGGCTGAGGGGAAAGAATGCAGCTGCTCTCCACACCCAGAGGAAGAACGGTGGGAGCGGAAATGCAGAAGAAAAACATAGGCTCGATCACGTGGTTGGATGGGGTTAGGGTTGGGGTTTTGATGTTAAAGTTTCCTCTACTGCAAACATGAACGACATGGAAATAGGTTTAGTACAATGATACACGGAGAACCCAGTGGAACCGCTTGTCAGCTTGGGGGGAGGGAAAGAGCCTGAATCACGTAACCTCAGAAAACTGTCTCAATTAGCCAATTAGAAAAAGAAAAGAAAAAGGTGAGTTAAGGAATAAAATGAAGGGCTGGGTTAAAGGGGGAGCCGTTAGCTAAGAGGAAGATCGATGAGCCAGAAACGGAAAAAGGCAAAGGAGCAACCAGTGAAGGACACAATAAAGCCGACAGCTTGAGTGGATCAGGCCAACTCAGCCGTCAAAGTGGGGCCTGAAATCATCTTAAAGTCAGGAAGGAAAAGGCCGACTCCCAAGTGAACTTGAGCAGCTGCTCAAAGACAAAGTGGCTCGACTAGTGTTTAGGGAGAAGGGGGGGAGGGGGGGCTGCCAGGACCCTCCTCTTCGGCCAACTCTAGAGCAGGGCCTTGAAGGGTTCCAGACAACAAGCACTGGTGAGAGCGCAGAGCTCAGGGAGGGGGGCCAGAGGGCTCCCTGCTGCCCAGGCTGCCTTGGGAGCCCACAGTGGCCGCAAAGAGAGGGAGAAGCCTGGCCCGCTCACTAAGAACCAAGAGGGGAAGAGCCCAGCTGGGGGGTAAAAGGAGCCCAGGCCAGAAGTGATCACTGAGCCAGGAGCAGAGCCACCTGGCAGTCACCCGGTGGGACGGGGAGCTCACTACTGGCCGAAATGCCTGAGCCAGGAGCAGAGCCACCGGGCAGTGACCCGGGCAGACGGGGAGCTCACTACTGGCCGAAATGCCTGAGCCAGGAGCAGAGCCACCGGGCAGTGACCCGGGCAGATGGGGAGCTCACTACTGGCCGAAATGCCTGAGCCAGGGAGCAGAGCCACCTGGCAGTGACCCAGCGGGACGGGGAGCTCACTACTGGCGGAAATGCCTGAGCCAGGGAGCAGAGCCGCCCGGCAGTGACCCGGGCAGACGGGGAGCTCACTACTGGCCGAAACGCGGGCGACAAGAGCTCCGACCACACAGTGGACGCAGAGGCGGAGCCTGGGGCCCAGGACAGCACAGAGAGATCAGATGCGGAGGAGCCCCGGCAGCCGCGAGAACAAGGGCCCGGACGACGCAGGAAAGCCTCGGGACAGCCCGGCAGAACCTTGCGGCCGGCCCGGGGGCCCCATGGCGGAAGGCGGGGCTCCGGAGCAGTGACCGGCCGGGGCCTCCCCACAGACCCCGGCCGGCCGGCTCCTCGATGGGGGACCCGCGCGCCCGCGCGCCCCGTGACAGGGGCCAGTGAAGGGCCGGCCCGCCCCGGGGAAGCGGCCGAGCAGAGCCGCCGGCACTCACCCGGGCCGCTGGCTGCGCGGAGCTCTGGGGCCGCCATCCACGGAGCCTCGCCTCGCAGCAGCTGCCCGATGACGGCGGGGCGGGACGCCACGAGTCCTGCGCGGTGGGGAAAGGGAAGCCGAGATTGGCTCCTGGGGAGGAGGCCGGCCCCCGCCCCGCCCCGCCCGGCACCCCCCGGCACCCCCCGGGGCGCGGCTCCTCACCCAGGCACACCAGGCTGCGGTAGTTCTCCAGCATCACCTCCCGGTACAGCTCCTTCTGCGCCGGGCCCAGGCGGCGCCACTCCTCGGCGGTGAAGTCCACGGCCACGTCCCGGAACGTCACGGGGGCCTGAAAGGCGGGGGAGGGGCCGGGCTGGGCTCGCACTCGCACCCGGGACCCGGGACCCAAGCGCTCCCCGAACGCCCCCTGGGGAGGCGCCCTCCCGCCCCCCGGCTCACCTGGGGGCTGCGGGGGGCCATCCTCACGGCCGGGCTGCCTCCACGGTCACCTGCGGCCTCCTGGGGGGGAGCGAAGGGGACACAAGGGGCCCCGGGACCGCGGGGAGCCCCGGGAGGGTCAGGCGGGGGGAGGCGCCGACCCCAAAGGGAAGGGGGCCCGGGGAGGGATCACAAGGGGGCGGGGCCCGCCTCCCCTCCCAGAGGATGAGGGGGTGCAGCAGGCGGCGGGGGAGGAGGTCCCGGCCGCCCCATTGGAGGCAGGAGCCCTGGCCCAGCCGTGGGGCGGGGCGGGGCATATGCAGGAGCCAATGGGGCCGCCGGAGGTGCGCGGGCGCAGCCCCGCCCCGGCGCACCTCCCTCCCCCGGACGCCCCGCCCCCTGCGCGCACCAGTCGCCGCCGGGCCCCCAGCCTCCGGCGCCCACTCACCCGGGCCTGGGACCTGGGATCGGCCTCCGGCGGTGGCGCGGAAGGGAAGAGCTAAGACTACCGCAAGCTCGCGCGTCCAAGATGTGGCTAGAGGTCGGAACCGGCAGTGACGTCCCGCCTGGGCCGCGGAAGCGCTGGCATCTCGCGAAAGGGCTTCTGGGGGTCGTAGTCCGTCTGGTCTGCGCGCGTTGTGCTGCCCCCTAGCGCTTGGAGCTCGCAGCGCTGTGGCCACTGTGCTCTGAGGGTCCAGCAAGCAGTCGGGGCCCTCCAGCTACGGAAATCCCCCTGGCTGACCGGATGGAGAAGATGCGGCAGGAGAAGGCTCCGGGAAGCGGCAGCCCGACCCCGAAGGGCCGCGGGGGGTAACCCCTCCAGGATGCCCGCAGACCCTGCCTCTCTCCACTCTCCATGGGCCGGAGCACCGGCCAAGATGGCGGCCGACCTCTGTGGGGCCCTCCGGGCACCGTGGCCCAATCTCCTGAGAGATGACAACTTCCTCAGCTCCCAGCGGGCGACGGTGGCCATCGTGGGCCGGGCACGGCTGGGAAATGAAGGCGCCCCTTGAATGGGGCCTGGGAGAGCTCTCCCGCCCTTCCCTGAGCACCCCTCTCCAGCCAGTGCCCAGCACCCGAAAGGACCACCAATGGCGAGGGGCAAAGATCTCCTCGATTCTCTTCAGAGGGCCTGCTGAGGCACTGCCCAGAATCCCACCCACAAGCCCAAAGGAACCCTTGCCCGCCCCAGCCCACTGCCTTGGGACGTGAGCTTCTCTGGCTTGGATTCGTGGGGACCCCGCGTGGGCCTCTCCTCCCTCCCAATCTCCACTGCTCCTGGCGGGAGGCACAGACCCCGCCCTGCGGCCAGTGGAGAGAGGAGATGGGCTGCTGCAGCCAGGGTTCCCGTAGAAGCCCTGCACAAGTCCTTCGGGGAGCGTCTGGGGCTCCTCTGCTTATCCCAAGTTCAAGAATCCTGGAATGGGACTGTTGACAAAGGAGGGCGCGTCTCCTCAGAGAGGATCATTCCTGGGGTGGTTCCGGCACGGCATGGCTGTGGGGCTCTCCTCCTTGGTGAGCATCTCACCTGCATGAAGGGCCGGATGGGGTGGCTGAAAGTTGGGCAGAGGAGAGATCAGATTCTTCCTGGCAGGAGCCCAGGGTTTCCCTTGGGACACCCCAACTCCAGGAGTGTTCAAAAAGGACAGGAAGTTCCTCCCTGATCCCTGCCAGAAACGTGCCCCTTGGACTTGGCATAGATATGCGCCTCCCAGGTCCCCTCTGGTAATCCAATCACCCCTTACAACCCAATGAATCACTTCCCGATTCCCCCCATGTACCCCCCTTATCCTGGAACAGCTGTTGTCAAAGGGGTACAAAGACTCCAGACCCATCTCCTTGGGGAGGCAGTGTTCCACCTGCGGGCTCCCAGCCATTCAGCAGGACTTCCGTGTCAATACATTTCTATTTTTAAGCTAATTTTGGAGTCTTGCATTCTTGCAAAAGGGTAACCTGTCGCAAACCTGGGGTTTCACCAGGAGCTCTCCCACAGCATTCTGGTTCTGAGCTTTGGGGAGAGGCCCACATAAAGAACTTCAGTCATGCCCTCCCCTGGGGATTTGGTAGTCTCACCTTGGGAGAGATCTGAAACTTTGAATTGAGAAATATTACTCCTGATGGGCAAGTTCCTTCACTTTGTATTGCCTAGGACAGTGATGGTGAATCTTTGAGACCGAGTGCCTTAAGGGCAACCCTGACATTGCATGTGAGACCCCTGCCTCATCCCAGACGGGAGGGAGGAAGGGGTCCCACTGAGCTGCTGGGCAGAGGGGCAAGTAAAATGAGAAATGTCCTCAGACACCTGTGGAGAGGGGGAGGGGAGCAGCCCCCTCTGGCACACTCCAGCATGCGTGCCATACGTTTGCCAACACAGGTCTAGGATATACTTCTTCTGTATGCTTTTTCTTTCTTTTTAAATAGACTTTTATTTTTCAGTTTCACATCGAAACAACTTTTGACAATTTTTCTTTGACATTTCAGAACTCGTTTTCTCCCCCCCTCCCCAAGGTGAGGGTTGTCTGACATAGGCTACATCTGTCCACCTATGCTTTTTCTAATTTGTTTGACCACACACTTGGACAAATGGGCTTCTTTGCTCTGGTATTTGGCAGGAAGGAAGTCAAAACTTGGACATAAAACTTGGGGTCTCCCACTGTGTCTCCTAGACTAAGGGAGCTCTAGAGGTCCCCCGTCTACAACAAGAACTTTGGAGGCAGCAGGCTGACCTCAACCTCCCTCTTCCCCTCCCAGCAGGAATTCAAGTCTCTTGGAGAAGGGTGAAGGGCAGAGGCTGGAGGTGTCTATTCTGCTTCTCTTCCCCAGGCACTGTGGGGGACAGTGCGATTTCTAGAGCCTCAGGGATAAAAGAACCCCCCCTTACAAGGGGACCTCTGAGCAGTGCTTCCCCGAGAGAGAAAACCATGGCTTCTGGCCCTGAGAGACGTGGCCACGCTGCCAACCCCCCGCTAGCCAAGCCTCCTTTCCAATGAGTTACTTGTTCAGTGCAGATATAGTGGGAAAGGGGTTGCTTGTCCACCAGCTCTAAAGTCTGGCTCCCCTCCAAGGGGCAAAGACTCCATGAGAAAGATGGCGTCTGGGGTGCTGCCATGCTCATGGAAGGGGAGCCTCTGCCTCCTCTCTCCCAGGCAGAGCGAGGCCTGCTCCAAGGATCCTGAGGTCGGGTGGGCATCTCCTCTCTGCCGGAGGCCCCTGTGCCCCCCCCCTGGTAAGAGCACTTACAGTCTGCAGTAAGGCTGCCTAGCCCCATTCAAGTCCCTAGGTTTTACGGAGGGCTCCGGCCCTCAGACACCCCCTCGGTTTCTGGGAACAACGACTCAGCGGGTCGCGCGCTTCCCATTTGGCATTGGTCCCGGCAAGTTTATATCCCAAAGCAGCACGTTGGCATGGAGGATGAGCCCATTCCGAGCTGCCATTCTCTAGCACATTCCCAAAGATCACTCCTTGCTCCGCAGGGCATCGGCTCCTTCCAGGATCTCGACTCCCACTCCCAAGGCTAGAGGGTCCACTCCGGGGATCTAGAAGGGAAAGGAAGGCACGCCCAGACCTCAAAGGGGCAACGGGGCAAAGCCAGAGGCAGAGAGGAAGCCGTCCAGAAGCCTTCCCTTGACCACCAAGGTTGGCCAGCTGCGATCAGGTACAGCACCCGTGCTCCAGGCTGCCCAGGGGTGCTGTCCAGGGATGCCGTTTCAGGTGGGCTGGCACAGGCACGCACCCATTACCCTAGCCCAGGTTCACTTCCTGTGAGGATCCAGACACAGGATCGCCTGGAGGGCAAAATTGGACCCAGGAGAGACGGAGGGTTACTTAAGGCTAAGTTTGGGTTCCTTTATGTACTCTGTGTGTTTGTTTAGGGAGGGAGGGAGGGAGGGAGGGAGGAGGGAGGGAGGGAGGGAGGAAGGAAGTGAAGGAGGAAGGAAGGAGGGAGGAAGGAAGGAAGGAGGGAGGGAGGGAGGAGGGAGGAAGGAAGGAAGGAGGGAGGAGGGAGGAGGGAGGGAGGGAGGGAGGAAGGAAGGAAGGAGGGAAGGAAGGGAGGGAGGGAGGGAGGGAGGGAGGAAGGGAGGGAGGAAGGAAGTGAAGAAGGAAGGAAGGAGGGAGGGAGGGAGGGAGGAAGTGAAGGAGGAAGGAAGGAGGGAGGAAGGAAGGAAGGAAGGAAGGAAGGAGGGAGGAAGGGAGGGAGGAGGGAGGAGGAAGGAAGGAGGGAAGGAAGGGAGGGAGGGAGGGAGGGAGGGAGGAAGGGAGGGAGGAAGGAAGTGAAGAAGGAAGGAAGGAGGGAGGGAGGGAGGGAGGAAGTGAAGGAGGAAGGAAGGAGGGAGGAAGGGAGGGAGGAGGGAGGAGGGAGGGAGAGAGGGAGGAGGGAGGAGGAAGGAAGGAAGGAAGGAAGGAAGGAGGGAGGGAGGGAGGGAGGAAGGGAGGGAGGAAGGAAGTGAAGAAGGAAGGAGGGAGGGAGGAAGGAAGGAAGGAGGGAGGGAGGGAGGAGGGAGGGAGGGAGGAAGGAAGGAAGGAAGGAGGGAGGGAGGGAGGGAGGAAGGAAGGAAGGAGGGAGGGAGGGAGGGAGGAAGGAAGGAAGGAGGGAAGGAAGGGAGAGAGGGAGGAGGGAAGGAAGGGAGGGAGGGAGGGAGGGAGGAGGGAAGGAAGGGAGGGAGGGAGGAGGGAAGGAAAAGACAAAAGGAGGAAGAAGGGTGCTAATCTTCCCTCTGATTTCCTCGGAGGAGTTTCTGCTATGGGGCAGCAGGGGAGGCCCATTTCTCCCCTTGAGAGGGGGGCCACAGTGCCCCACAGGATGAGAGGCCTCTCCTTTGGCTCTGGGGGCAAAGGGCACCGCCAACTCTCGAGGGTGGCTTCAGCCAGAATCTGACTCAGTTTCCCTAGAGGTGCTCAGTGGAAAGGCCACGCCCTACCTTTGCTCCGGTTCTCTAATCCTGAGCCCTGCTGTGTGATAGCGATGGAGAACCTTTCTGAAGCAGCATGCCCCGCCCCGCCCCGCTACCATGGAAACGCTGCCCTCGAAGGGGTGCGGAGGGAGCCCGGCGGAGGCGGGGTTGGACGGGGGGGTGTTGCTTGGCTCAGCTGCGCTCCTGGGCGTGCGGACGGGGGCCTGAGCTGCCCTTTTCTCTCTCTGGGCTAAGGAGGGGGTCGTCGGGCGGCGAACCGTCTCTCACTCCGCCTCGGAAATAAAGGAGCCATTACGTCAGGCTCCCCTGGGGCGTCCTGTGCAGCGCGGAGGGCGGGGCGTGGGAGGAGGCGGGGCCCAGGAGAGAGCTCCGGCCGGCGGACTACATCTCCCAGGAGGCTGTTCGAACGCGGTCCGGCTCCACCAGTGCGGTACCGGCACCGAATCCAGGCGCGGGTCCTCTCCTTTCCCCGCCCTCCTGCGTGAAGCGTGTCAGTGGGAGCCAGAGTCTGGGAGGGGGTGGGCGGGAGGAGAAGCCTAGAGATGGGGCGTAGCCTTTGCCCCGCCCCCCGCCCTAGACTGCGGTCTGGCCTCGCGCCCCCCGCCCTCCCCCACCTCAGACCTCGCTTCTCCCGCCCAGGCCGCTCCCTCCAGGAAGCCCTCCATGATCCCTCCCACCTTGCTCCTCCTCCTTTGACGTGCCGCCAGACCTGGGGGTTTATTGGAGCAGGAAATCCCGGGGAGGAATGTCTCCCCCGAGGCAGGTGGGCCCTGTCTTCCCGCCCTCCTCCACCAGGCCCAACTAGGGGTTTATTGACTGACTGACCGAACATGCCCGTCTCCAGGTGTTTGCTGCAGGCCGGGCTGCCCTCTCTGGCCCCTTTCCTCTCCAGCTCGGGTTCAGTAGTGAGCTACCCGTCCGGGGAGGTATCCAAAGAAGCCCTGAAGAGCAGCGCTAGCTGGGGAGGGAAGAGGCCCCTCCAAGGACCCCCTTCCCCGTGTATGGGGTGTCGGCCCCCACGCTGAGCCGGTGTGCCCCAGGGGATCGGTTTGAGGGAGCGTTCGGCTTCCGTTGGGGCGGGCCTCACTTCTGCCAGTGAAGGGACTTGTCCAGGGTCACACAGGGAGGAAAAGGACGAAGCCCAAGAAGGCCAGAGGAGCAGGTCCGGAGGCGCCAGGCTCCGTTGCCATGGTTACGAGGACCCGTGGGGGCGGGGCCCGAGGCCAACCCTGGGCCAGAGGGAGGGTTTCCACTGAGCCTGAGAAGGTCTGGAGGGGCCTCACCCTCTCCGTCCGCCGCCATCTTTGGCTTCTCGGTGAAGGCGGCCCTGGCGAGGGGGGTCCCTCCCTGAGCACCCCATCCTGGGCCACTTGGGGGGGCGAGGGCGGGGTGGACGCTCCCCCTTCTCCCCTGTGCCCAAGGGCGCCCCAGAGCCCGGGGATGCCCACGCCGAGCCCCGCCGGCCAGGGGCCCTTCGGGGGACAACCGGCGCCCAGGGCCCGCGCGCCCCTCTGAAGGGGGAGGGCCAACGGGCGCCCGCCGGCCCGGGGGAGGCGGGGGAGGAGCTTTGCCAGGTTCTTCTCTGACCGGAAGTCCCGAAGGCCCGTTTCGCCCTCGCGCGCTCTTCGCCTGCCCATAAATGCTGTGAATTTGGCTCGAGCCTCCCGCCGCAGGCCCCCGCGTGGGAAATACGGAAGGGTCCAGCAGCCCGAACTGAAACTATGGGGTTCTGCGGGGCGGGGGCGGGGCTGCGCCCGCTTCCCCCAGGAAGCCTTGAAGAAAAGTGGCCGCTGCATCTGCTGCATGCACTTCCGGCCTTCCCCGGGTTTCCTTAGGGCTGCCAAGAGCCCTTCAGAAGGACCTCGAGGGACGCTCTGTATGTCTTTCTCACGTTAATTCGTACAAATCTTCCCAACTTTCTCCGAATTCTTCACTTTCGGAGAAGGCCATCCGGGCCTATTTGAGGTTTGCTCCGCTGTTCCCCAAGGCCAGGCCCACTCGTTGCTGAGCCGTTTTTGTGTCCTTGGAGTGTGTGGCTGGCGGCGGTAGTCGTGGTTCCCTTTCTCTGTTGGCCGCTTGCCTCTCCTCAAACCTGGAAGCTATAAGGCCAAAAAAGAAAATCGGGTGCCTGGCATTCCTGTGTTGATTCGTGAGCAACAAAGGACAGTTAAAAGGTGGCAACTTATTTTTCAAGTCTTCAAAATGATCTGTTCACGTGGGAAAGAAGCAGCAGCTGGCCAGTGAGCTGGCTGCGGGCATAGGTTAGTTCTAGCTCTGCAAGCTAGCGAGGGGCTTGTCCGGGGAGGGAGGCAGAATGCCATAGGGGCAGCTGGGTGACTGCAGGCCTGGAGTCAGGAGGCCCTGGGTTCCACCGGGGTCTCAGACACTCTTTAGCAGTGGGACCTGGGCAGGTTACTTCACCTGGGTGGCCCAGCCCTTGCCCTCCTGCCCAAGACAGAAGGTAAGGGCTTGAAGAAGAACAAGACGCAAAGCCAGTGCCTGGGCTCTGTGGGCCATTTCTAAGCGATTGGCTCCTTTAAAACCTGGGGGGGGGGGGTGACACCGTAATTAGTCCTAAGAGCCACATTTCTGTCTTCTTCAGCTTTGCAGCGTTTATTTTAGACCCCCAAATGGCGAGAGCTGCTCCTAGTCCCCAGTCAGGAACACTCCTAAAGCTGTGTTCCAGGCACTGGCCTAGGCGCCAGGGACGAAGAGGAAGGCCGGAGGCATTTCCTGCTTCAAAGGGGGAGGCCACGGCATGAACTAGACCCATGGGAGGCCATGCCACGAGGGGGTGGGGAAGAGGGGTGTTAGCTAGGACCGAAGGAAGGAGGCCGAGATGA
This sequence comes from Monodelphis domestica, assembly GCF_027887165.1. Lineage (NCBI taxonomy): Eukaryota > Metazoa > Chordata > Mammalia > Didelphimorphia > Didelphidae > Monodelphis > Monodelphis domestica. The sequence goes on from NC_077229.1 coordinate 1,165,317, forward strand.
GAGCGCGAGACAGCCAAGAAAGGCCCCGGGGTGGCAGATGGAGGGGGCTGCTTTGAGGAACAGGCAGCAGGCGAGTTTCCCCCATTGCTCGGGATGTACGACCCGGAGGAAGGGGTTTGAGGACTAGCAAAGCAGGAAGGGACCAGATTATGGCCAAGCAGAGGGTTTCCTGTTTGTTCCGTGTTTCCTAAAACCCAGCGTAAAGGCAGCCTGCAGATGGGGGTTGAAAATGGGACCGTGACAGGAGGATTGACAGCTACGGCCGCTGGGAGCAGAGGATGCTGGGACTTGGGAGGAGAGAGGTCAAGGAGAGGAAGCAGCTCCTTGCTGGGGGGCCTCACCAAGAGCCATAAGGATTCAGCTACTCTGCTCGGGTACATCAGCCAAGTCCTCCACCGACCCTCACTGGCTGGCTCTCCTCTTTGTCTGGATCAGTCCCTCGCCCCGTTGGGTACCCAGATTGTTCTCGGGGTCCGGGCTTTGCAGCAGCTTGGGCCGAGGACCCCGGGGGCTCAGGCTGGGGCCTCCCCGTGTTTCCCTTGTTCCTATCTCCCAGAATGTCTGAGCCTTCAATCGGTGCTCCGATGTACGTGCAATCCGTGGCCAGGAGCCAGGAGGGAGGGAGATGACCCTCTGCGAAGACCCCTCCTGCCAAGTCGAAGCCTCAGGGAGCCTTGGCCCAATGCCTTTCACGGCGCCTCAATTCCCTTCAGTCAGTCCCAGGGGGAGCCACACATCTGGGCGCCTCCCTTCCATCATGTCTCTGCCCTTCTGGTCTCCTCAGCCCTTGTGCCACTGAGCCTCCCCCCCAGGCTTCATGCTGCACCCCCTCTGCGAGCCTCACTGGGACAGGACGCTCCATCCATCTCAAGAGGCCTCCCGGCTTCCCGGCTCTCCTTTGAGCCTGCCTTCCAGGGAAGGAAGCCCTTCCCGCTTGGCCTTCCTGCCCGCTCTTCTGCCCACTGCCCATGTGGCCGTCGCCTGGCACAGAGGTGATGCACAATGAATGATGGCCAACCGACTGCTCCTGGAGGCAGGAAGGAGCCACCGATGTGTCTGAGGAGGAGGAAGAAGGTCACCGATAAGATTGCCTTGAGCCAGGCAGAGCCTCCAGCAGGAAGGAGGGAGGAGGGGCAGCAGCCAGCAAAGGAGGCCCCTCCCAGAGCTGTTCAGACAACAGACTTGACTACCAATCGGATTGCACATGGTGGCTGCCCCGGAAGCTGCAGATGCTACCTAGCCGTGAGCTTGGGTGACTCACAGGAGGGCTGTGCCATGCCCTGGACCCTGGCAGGCAGGAAGGGCTTGGGGCCAAGTTGGGCTTGTGTTGAACCCAAGACGTTGTTATTTTGCCAACAGGAGGGCGGGAGGAGGGGGAGGCTGGCCAGGTGTGTGAAGCATCTGCATAGAAATGATGGCTGAATCCATCCATGGAAATGGACGTGATCACCACCGAGGGAATGGCGTGGCTGGAGAAGAGAAGAGGGCCCTGGACAGAGCCAGGTGACACCACTGCTAATGGGCACACCGTGGATCCAGGAAAGGAGTGGGAGGAGCCCGTCTGACAGGAAGAGGGGCAAGGGCATGGAAACCCGGAGGGAAGAGACTCCAGCATGCGAGGACCAAGGAATAGTCGACCAAGGAATAGTCGTGTAAGGCTACACGAGGGTCAGGATGGAGGAGGGCAGAGAGAAGGCCAAGAGGTTTGGCAAATGCGAGTGAGGGAGCGTTGGGGACTCTGGAGAGAGCTGACTAAGTTGAATGATGGGCCTCCAAGCTCCACTTGGGTTGGGAGTGAGGGCACCACTGGCAGCTGGCCCTTTAAGGAGCTTAGCTATGGGAGGGGGATGGCATGCAAGAGGATTGCTAGCAGGAATGGACAGGGTCAAGTAAGGGCCTTTTGAGGATGTGGGAGCCATGGACATGTTTATGGGCGGGGGAAGCAGCCAGCAGCCTGGGAGATTGAAGATAAGCCAGGGAGGGGGAAGGGTAGTGGGGGGCTCTGCTAAATGAGGTGAAATGGGACCATTTGCACACAAAGAGGAGTGTTAGAAAGTGAAGGTAAACTGAGGGACGATGGTCTGAGCATGACTGATTTGTTAATTAGGCTGGCACTAATCAATAAAGTGCATCAGTGGGCTCTCTCAGTGACCAAAGATCCCACAGCAGGACTCGGCAGCTTTCACGTAGTTTTGGGGAGTACAGAATTGCGGGAGTGAGGAAGACTGTGATTGGTTACAGGGTACCCAGCATCATGGGGGTGAGGACGTGATTGGCGACATCAAGAAAAGCCGGTTGCACTATTTGACGAAAACTGCTGGGAAAACTGGAGGACAGTGTGGGAGAGGTTAGGCTTGGGTCAGCACCTCCCACCCCACACCAGGATAAACTCAGAAGGGGTGAATGACCTGAACATAAGAAGGAAACTCTAAGCAAATTAGGTGAACATAGAATAGTATAAACCTGTCAGACCTTTGGGAGGGGAAAGACTTTAAAAGCAAGCAAGACGTAGAAAGAATCACAAAATGCAAAATAAATAATTTTGACTATATTGTAGCATCCCAAGCATATTCACATCTATGAAAGATAAATGACTGTATGGCGACTGTGTCTCCAAGCATAAGGTTGTACCAATGAGGCTTGTGAATGTAACCTTGAACTGGCCATGCGGCCCTTGCCTAGGACAAACTCATTAACATGCTCGGACTCAGTTCCCCCAGAAAGCGCGGTTTGCAATCTACACGCCCAAAGGTGTTCCCTCTACCTTGCCACCCAATCTTAATTGTCTATGCTCTGTGATGTGATTGCTTCCGTGCTTGGGAGCACCGCCCAAGCAGGACAGGATTAAACTCAGAGGCAAACCCATGAACTTCCTCTTGGCTCTTCATTCTGCTCTAGCAATCTCTGTCTCTCTTCCTTTCTGAACCTCTTCCTCCCCGAGGCTCCAGCCCCTGTCGGCCTACATTTTATACCTTAATCTTCTCCTCTACCTCGTATTCCACTGATCCTCATATTTTCCTTCCAAGGAGAATATCATAGGGGTCTGCCTGCCCTATTCAAACACTGACTTGTCCCGTGTCTGTCATTCTTCACCCTGGTTCCTTGATTCCCTACTTCTCAGGTCCCTATCACAAAGGACAACCCCCTCCTTGTAGACCCACTTATCGGGTTCTACATATATCAAATTAAAAAGTTTTTGTACAAACAAAACCAATGTAATTAAAATCAGAAGGAAAGCAACAAGTTGGGAAACAATATTCATAACAAAAACAAAGGTTTAATTACTCAAATTTACAAAGAGCCAAATCAATTATACAAAAAATCAAGCCATTCTCCCATTGATAAATGGGCAAAAGACACGAACAGGCAGTTCTCAGCCAAAGAAATCAAAACTATTAATAAGCACATGAAAAAGTGCTCTACATCTCATAATCAGAGAGATGCAAATCAAAACAACCCTGAGGTATCACCTCACACCTAGCAGATTGGCTAACATGACAGCAAAGGAAAGTAATGAATGCTGGAGGTGATGTGGCAAAGTCGGGCATTAATGCATTGCTGGTGGAGTTGTGAATGGATCCAACCATTCTGGAGGGCAACTTGGAACTATGCCCAAAGGGCCGTAAAAGACTGTCTGCCCTTTGATCCAGCCATAGCACTGCTGGGTTTGTACCCCAAAGAGATATTAAGGAAAAAGACTTGTAAAAGAATATTCATAGCTGGGCTCTTTGTGGTGGCCAAAAACTGGAAAATGAGGGGATGTCCTTCAATTGGGGAATGACTGAACAAATTGTGGTATATGTTGGTGATGGAATACTATTGTGCTAAAAGGAATAATAAAGTGGAGGAATTCCATGGAGACTGGAACAACCTCCAGGAAGTGATGCAGAGCGAGAGGAGCAGAACCAGGAGAACATTGTACACAGAGACTGATACACTGTGGTACAATTGGATGTAATGGACTTCTCCACTGTGGTACAATCGAATGTAATGGACTTCTCCATTAGTGTCAATACAATGTCCCTGAACAATCTGCAGGGATCTAGGAGAAAAACACTATCCACAAGCAGAGGACAAACTGTGGGAATAAAAACACCGAGGAAAAGCAACTGCTTGACTACAGGGGTCGAGGGGACATGACTAGGAAAGTAGACTCTAAGAGATCACCCCAGTGCAAATATCAACAATATGGAAATAGGTCTTGATCAATGACACACATAAAACCCAATAGAATTGCTCAACAGCTCCGGGAGGTGGAGGGGGGAGGAGGGAAGGGAAAGAACCTGAATCATGTAACCATGGAAAAATATTCTAAACTATTTCATTAAATAAAATTTCCAATTAAGATAAATAAGAAAAGTGGGTTATGTCCTCCCGCAGGGGGCAGTGACCACTTGTCTATCATCATAGAGGAATGCTTGATTGATTTATGGGACCTCTCTGCAACTAGCAGATGTGAGTAAGGAAACTCCTTGGCACCTAGAAAGGCTAGTTAGGGAGATAGAGCTTTCCTCAGTGGTGTGAGGACAGTTCAGGAAGAATATGTGGCTTAGAGCTTGCTTCAGGACTTAAAGAGGGCCTCGGGTGTCTTGGTATTTTCTGGGCTCTGGAGTTATGAGGGACAACAATTTCTCTTAGCTAACTGTAAATCTTGAAATTTCTCAGACTTGTGAATGTTAAAAATTTCCACATTGAAGAATCCTCCATTGGAACAAGTTCCCTACTGGGAAACATTCCCCATTTTGATGTGAGAACTCGCCAGGATCAGAAATGGGAGGACCTCTACTCCACCCATACTTAAGACTGCTTTAGGGGAGAAAAATCCTTGCTAAACAATGAAAGTACTTGGACCCATGCTTATAATAAGGCAAGGAGTTCTTTGAGCCATGCCTGTTGTTTAGAATTGATACAATGGGATGCTAGGTACCTAAAAGGGTCGGGCAAGTTTTCTCTTAATGAGATTAGTTGACTCAGCTGTGTTTTCACTGGTTCAGACTTACTGAGGAGATTAGTCGACACAGCAGCATTTTTTCTGATTCAGACTTACTGAGGAGATTAGTTGACTTAGCAGGAATTCAGATGGGCAGTCCTTTGGAAAATGTCTACAGTGATTGGTAGATGTAAAGACTTAGGGGAGGTGACATAGGAGAAAAACCCCTATATAAGAAAAATAATCTCTTGAGAAAAAAATCCTTTTGGAGGATCTCTGATGAGGACCGCTTGGGAAGAATCTCTTGAGAGAGGCTCTGGAGAAGGGAAGCTCTTGGAGGACAATCTCTAAGGAAGTCTTGCTGGAGCTCCTCTGAGGGGGCTCTGTCCCTCTAGAGGCTCTGGAGAGAGGCCCTTTGGAACAGTCTCTGGCTGGAAGGCTCTTTAAGGAAGACTATGGCTGGAACTCTCTCTGGTGAAGTCAGCTGAGATGGAGCTGGCCTGGTGTCACTAGAATCCTTGCTTAGATAGACCTTGTGGTGAGTGTTAAAAGACTGACTGACTGATCTCTCTCTCTTAAGACTCAAGTCTAGGCCATGTTGGCTTAAGGCCCTTCATACTTATTTCCTTTTTCTCTCTTTCTTTTCTTTAATTCCACATTTGTATTAATTAAAATCTCTATAAAACCCAATTGACTTGGATATTTGAATAATTGGGAATATTTCCCTGGCGACCACCTTATATTTGATTTAAAAACCAAGACACTGTAGTGAAACATATTTCTGCGGTCAAATTTACTCACCCTCTCTTATATCTATCACAATTTATATCTTCCACCATTTTAACTCACTACAGTTTACAACATCACTCTTTTAACTGTTACAGTTTAAGGCCTTCAACCATTTTAAATCTAACATAACACAGAGGGGAAATGAACCCTTGGGCCCCCAAATGTTCATTGTTTGAGCTTCCTTGCAAGGTTAAAGCTAGTGGACCAGACTCATTGTTGCTCACCAGCAGCCCTCAAGGAAATCCCTCAGATTTCCTCCTGGCAAGAAGAGAAGGCGAGTGGGGGCACCGAGGCAGAGAAGTGTGCTTTGAGCAGTGACTCAGAATAGGGCAGTAATACAGACCAGGCTCGATTACAATATAGAATAGACCCATTTATGAAGTCCTCCAGAATCGTTGGCCTTGGCAAGGAGAAGGGCTACCTCTTCATGTGACACAGAGGCAATGGAGAAGTGCAATATGAACCAACTATCAGACCCGGTTTGCATGGAGTCCGACCTGAAACAGAGGAGGCACAGAATGAAGTAATACAGCAAAGCTTTATTTAAAGGAAAAGAGAGCAAAGGGGGTTGGGAAACTGATGATAGATGTGGCAGTGGAGTGGGGGAGGAAGAGAGAGTGAGGGGGAAACCTGAACCCTGTGGATGGCTAGGGGCCTCCACCTGGGTGGAGAAGGGGGCAATCTCATACTAGGGCTGGCTGGGATGAGGTAACCCGGATTGCCTCTATTGGTCAGTGGGGTTACTTGGGTCCCGTTCATTGGATGGCCTGGGGGGGGGGTGGAACCTCAGTCCCCGAGGGTGGGAAATTCTCAGGCCTGATGGTCAGTGATGCAGGGGGTTATTTGTCTAGGCCTGACAGAGAAGTCGTGGTGCCCTGGCAGGGTTTGCTGGGACAGATTCTGGGAGAGCAGGGACTTTGGTCCCATGATCAACTGTCACCAACATTTTCAGCTGAGAGTTGGAAGATGGGATTGCCACGGACATTTGAGATTGGATTGGAAATGCCACTGATGTGAGCAGGAGAGCAAATCAATTAGAGAAGTATCCAAGGATTGCCTTGTTGTGATGAGAGCCCAGCTGAGATGGTCTCATACACTTGGAGAGAACCCAGTCATCATGGTTTCTTCCATCTTCATTCAGCAGCAAGAGAGGAGTAAAGGAAGCGACGTAGGAGCGAGGAAGGGCAAGATCTAAGATAATGGGGCAAGGGACTCCGGAGGACAGAGCAAAGTTGAACCGGTTCATCTAAAGGGTCAAGGTGTGAAAGGCAGGAAAGTGCAGCCAGTGCAGGAGCAATGGCCTGGGAAGAGCTAAGGGGTGCAGGAACTAGAGATCATGGTGAGGATGGAGAACAGCCCTGGGGCAGTTAGGACATTCAGTGGATAGAGCTGGGAGGCCCTGGGTTCAAATGTGGCTTCAGACACTTCCTACCCATGTGACCCTGGGGAAAGTTACTTAAGCTCCACTGCCTAGCCCTTGGCACTGCCCTACCTTGGAACCAGTATTTAGTATCGATTTTGAGATAGAAGGTAAGCGTTTAAAGACAGGGGATCAGGTTTGGGGGTTGCAGAGAGGTGCAACGACAGCCAACGCACTCCTGGAATTTCATGAACTAAGAAGTGGACATTTGTGAGTGATGGCAAGTCTAAGGGGAGGCCCATCTCTGGGAATAGTGCAGGAGGGTGAGGAACGTCATGGAGATGCACAAGTTGAGGAGCTGGGAGCCTGGAGTGTTGGAGGGAGAAGCAACTTGTGTGCATTCCCTTTGTTATTAGGACAGGAGGTAGGGAAGAGAGAAAGGCTGTGAGCAGTAACAGGCTCATGGGGGAAGGAAGTAGAGTTTCCTGGAAGCTGAGGGTCCCAGGCACCAGAAGCTTGATTGGGTGATTAAAATGGATGGGCAAACCTCAGAGTAAGAAAGCTCACTGGTGGATGGCGGTAAAGATGGAGAGTTGAATGGCAGGGGTGGGGGGAAACGAGGAGCATTTCTACCTGCCTGCCTCAACCAGTGAGTTGGAGAATATGAAGGTAGTAAGCAGGGAAGCTGTGTCAACAGAAGGGAGCCAGGTCTCAGCAAGATCAAGAAGAGAGGAGAAAGGAAAAGGTTTAAAATGAATGTGACGGTTACTTATGGAACAGACATTCCAGGGCACTTTGGAAAGGGTGATAAGCCTTCAAATAGGCAGGACTTTGGCTGAGTTGGGTTCAAGGGGATAGGAACAAGACAGTGGCCAGTGGAGTACAGTCTTCCCTTGCTGTATCGCAGTTCATTTACCACGGCGTTACTGTATGGCGGGCTTTAAAAAATACATATCTGCTTCTGTATCACTATATGGCAGGATTTTGCAGATGAATACCATACTGTACCCAATGGAAATGCAGTGCACCACTACTGCTTGTGCAAGTTCGCTAACATGAGATTGTATACGGCGCACTATTGGCTGGGGGAATGAAAGGCGACCAACCACAGCTCTGTGTCCTGGGCATTGATTGGCTCAGTGAAGGAACTTGGTGGATTTTCACCTCTTGCTGTGGCCTCTGGAGGGATCACTGGACTGCGAATCCTCTGAATGGCAGCAGGAGGTTCCGAATCATCTGGACGGGGAGGGAGCAGGGAACGGGTGATGAAGGAGTTTAGGTAGGCTCTCATTACCCAGAGATCTTCAGGCAGCACTATATGCGTGGAAAGGCTATGCTGCTGGGAGGTATGAAGGATACCGTGGGGGGACCTCTCTCACACTCACTTCCTATAACCAATCCGCTGGCAAGTCTTTTATTTGCATCTTCACAATCTCTTTTCAAAAACCCATACCTTGTCAGAACCAATACTAAATAAATGTCAGCTCCAAGGCAGAAGAGCAGCAAGGGCTGGGCAGCTGGGGTTAAGTGACTTGCCCAGGGTCACACAGCTAAGAAGTGTCTGAGGCTACATATGAACCCAGGCCCTACCTCCTCCAGGTCTGGCTCTCTCTGCATGAGCCACGGAGCTGCCCCTTCACAATATGCCTTGTACATGCCACCTTCTCTTACTTTAGTCACCTCTATTTGGACTGTCTCCTTCCCTCATTTTACCCCTCCCAGCCTCCAGCCAGCTGCTCTCGTGCTTTTCCTAAAGCCGACTGTCACTCTCCCTCTGCAGATTGCAGAGGCTCCCTATTCCCTATGTGCAGGAATAACTGTTACGTCCCTCCAGACTCCGGGCCCCAGCAACACTGGCATTTGCGCCATCTCTTTTCGGTCAAGTCCTCATCTTCTGTCTTAGAATCAAGGCGAAGTCGCGCTCCCGAGGCAGAAGCGTGGCGTGGACAAGGCAAAAGGAGTCCAGTGACTTACCTGGGGTCACACAGCTAGGAGACGTCCTTGCTATTTCTTGAACAGGGTGGCCTTTCCCCTGCCTCCGCTCTGTGCCCAGGATGCTCTCCCCTCATCTTCCCCCTTCCGGCTTCCCTGGCCTCTCACAAGACCAGTCAGATTGAGCCCTCTTCAGGAGATCTCTCAGGCGTCTTCCTTCGCTTCCTCTCCACCCAGGCTTTCCTGGGGTCCCCCTCAATCCCTCTGTCTGTCTGCTGTCTCTTTCCATGTAGCTACGCAAATACAGGTACAGAGCTGAAGGTGGGCACACCGTTCGTTGTCTTTGGTCTCCCCATTCCAACAACAAGAGCTTTTGAGGACAAGGATGGCGTTTTGGGCCCTCCGTATCAGCCTGAATAGCCCAGTGACGAATCACCACCCCCTGCCCTTATGATGACATGTTTCCAGGCAGAGATGAGGGAGTCCACGTGTACCTGAATCATTCCATCTGCGTCATGTTCTTGGCAAGTGACTTTCCGTCCGTTAACTGATGGATGACGTTCAGGTGTTTCCTTTCTTTGCAATCTCGAACTCGTGTAAGCAGCCCTATCTGAATCAGAATTGGCCAGGACGGTGCTGACCCCCAAACACCAGGCCCTTGATCCCTCCTCTCCCTTCCATTCTGAGACGAGTGAGCACTTCTGAGGGGAGCTGAGGAAGCTCTCGGTCCCTTTCTCAATTCATAGTCTGATGACTTGTTATAAATGTAGTGACTGAGGGAGGGAGAGACCTGAGGCGCTCAAGGGAAATAAAAAGATAGGCATCCTCCTGTGGGAAACTGAACAGGGGTATGAGTGCTTCTGCAGTGCCACGGAGAGGCCATGTGCTATCCTGGCAAAAGAGCTGAACCTGGAGGGCACAGAGACATACGGAAGGCTCAAATCCAGCCCCAAACTGCTGTGTGGCTACAGGCAAGTCACTCACTCACTTACCCTTCTCTGCCTCAGTGTCCTAGTCTCTAAAATGGGAATAACACCTACAAGGTTTGGATAAGGCCAAAATGCAATAATATACATACATCAGGCTGGGGAATCCAGCCCAACTGGTCACAGAAGGCCCAAACATCTCAATCAAAAGCAAACAAGGCATGAATAAATTCTTAATTTGAAAAGAATTGTAGGAGTTTTGGGCCATTAGCTAAAGACATGACACCTCAAAAGAAATACCTTCATTAAAAATCAAGCAACATACAAAGACAGAGAGCTATTTCAGAGCCAAGTGGCAAATTCCGGTGCTCTGGAGGTAAGGCCCCTGAAAGGGAATCATTTTTGTAGGGAGGGGAAATTCTCTTCCTCTCTCTCCTCCTCCCTCTTCATTGATAGAGTTACTAGAGAGAATGTCCTTATAGAAGACAATACATTCAGCTAGGAGTCAAAAACATGCTGAGAAAAAGGCTCCAGAGATGGAAGCAGTTAGGCTGGAACCTTGAGTCCTGTGAAGTTCAGAAGACTGGAGTCCCCACCAGTGGGTAACAGACACAATGAAGACCAAAAGTGAGAAAAGCTCTCTAGCACTGAGCACATCAAAACGGAGGAGAGAACTTCTTGTAACAGGAGCTCTGAGCTTATCATTGGACACAGGAGATCCCTTGACACGTCTCCCTTTCATTTGTTTTCAAGTTTGAGTTCCTTCTCCCCAGGGACCCTAGGAGATCAAGGGCCTGGAATAGCCTCTTAGTTTGGGGGAATTCTTAATGTGTAACAACTATGTTTGTCATACCCATTTAGTAAATACCCTTTCTTAAGTGTAATTAAGTCTGAAAATCTCACAAATGATCAATAGTACTCAAAACTAGTTCTCCACAGTTATCCATATGATCTTGAAAAGTCAGACATCTTTCTGGGGGACTCAGCTGGACAATGTTCATAGGAGGTGGAAAAGCAGCCTCAGGAGGGGTGTTATATATGTAAAGGGCTTCGAAAAATTTAAAATTTTAAATAAATGCCAAGTATCATAAATAGTATGACCTGTAAAGTTCTGCTTTAGGTGAATTTTAAAAATAGGCTGAACTGCTAAAATAACAGAAATTCTTCAGTCTACTTCCATAAGGATTTACTATTCAAAAGACTTCAAAGATGAATTCTCTGATGTCGAGTAAGCTGTGTGCTCTGGCAGAATGCCTTTCCACATTCACTGCACTTATAAGGTTTCTCTCCAGTGTGAATTCTCTGATGGACAGTGAGATATGAGCTACAGCGAAAGGCTTTCCCACATTCTTTACATTCATAAGGTTTCTCTCCAGTGTGAATCTTCTGATGCAGAGTAAGATGTGAGCTACTTCGGAAGGCTTTCCCACATTCAGGACAACCATAAGGCTTCTCTCCACTGTGAATTCTCTGATGTAGAGTAAGGTGAGCACTATGGCGGAAGGCCTTTCCACATTCATGACATTTATAAGGCTTCTCTCCACTATGAATTCTCTGATGTACAGAAAGTTGTGAGCTTTGGCAGAAGGCTTTCCCACATTCCTTACATTCATAGGGTTTCTCTCCGGTATGAATTCTCAGGTGCTGAGTAAGTTGTATACTATTTCGAAAGGTCTTCCTGCATTCATTACATTCATAAGGTTTCTCACCAGTGTGAATTTTCTGATGTTCAGTGAGTCCTGTTCTTTGGCAGAAGCTCTTCCCACATTCAGTACATTCATATGGTTTCTCTCCAGTATGAATTTTCTGATGGCGAGTAAGCTGTATACTCTGGCAGAAAGCCTTCCCACATTCATGACATTCATAAGGTTTCTCTCCTGTATGAGTTCTTTGATGTACAGTAAGCTCTATGCTCTGTCTAAAGGCCTTCCCACAGTCCTTACATTCATAAGGTTTCTCTCCAGTATGAATTTTCTGATGGACAGTAAACTGTGTATGTGTACGGAAGGCCTTCCGACATTCATTACACTCATAAGGTTTCTCACCAGTGTGAATCTTCTGATGGACAGTAAGGTCTGTGCTACAATGGAAGGCCTTCCCACATTCTTTGCATTGATAAGGTTTCTCTCCAGTATGAATTCTCTGATGTACTGTGAGGTAAGAGCTATAACGGAAAGCCTTGCCACATTCAATACATTCATAAGGTTTCTCACCACTGTGAATTCTGTGATGTAGAGTAAGTTGTTCCCTTTGACGGAAGGCCTTTCCACATTCATTACATTTAAAAGGTTTCTCTCCAGTGTGAATTCTCTGATGGACAATAAGGTATGAGCTACAGCGGAAGGCCTTTCCACATTCCTTACATTCATAAGGCTTCTCTCCAGTGTGGACCTTCTGATGGACAGTAAGTTGTGAACTACTTCGGAAGGTCTTCCCACACTCCTTACATTTGTAAGGTTTCTCTCCACTGTGAATTCTGTGATGGAGTGTCAGTTGTTCGCTTTGACGGAAGGCCTTCCCACACTCATTACACATATATGGTTTCTCTCCAGTATGAATTCTCGCATGTACAGAAAGTTGTGAACTCTGGCAGAAGGCCTTCCCACATTCACTACATTTATAAGGCTTCTCTCCACTATGAGTTCTGTGATGTAGATTGAGCTGTGAACTCTGGCTAAAAGCTTTTCCACATTCATTGCATTTATAAGGTTTCTCTCCGGTATGAATTCTCTGATGGACAATAAATTGCGTTCGCTTGCGGAAGGTTTTCCCACATTCACTGCATTCATAAGGTTTCTTTCCACTATGAATTTTCTGATGTCGAGTAAGATTAGTGCTACTCTGGAAGATCTTCCCACAGTCCTTACATTTATAGGATTTCTCTCCAATATGAATGTTCTGATGTACGGTAAGATAGGAACTGGAATGGAAAGCCTTGCCACATTCAGTACACTCATATGGTTTCTCACCACTATGAATTCTATGATGTAGACTGAGTTGTGAGTTCTGACTAAAAGCTTTTCCACATTCATTGCATTTATAGGAATTCTCTCTGGTCTGAATTTTCTGATGTCCAGGAAATCTTGTTTTCTGGTGGGAGGCTTGGCCAGATTCATTACATCCACAAAGTGCCTCTTCAGGACAAATCTTCTGCTGTTCAATAAATCCAGTTGTCTGACCAAAGACCTTTCTCCATTCTTTATATTCACGATGTTTTGATCCAGTATGGATTGGTTGAGGCTGGGAAAGTTGTTTGCTCTCAAGGACAATCTTCCCACATTTACTACATTTTGGACTTTTCTCTTCAGCTTGAATCCTGTGATGGGAAGAAATGGATAGATGAGAGTTACAGCTTCTCTCACTTTCACTACATTCATAAGGTTACCAGTCAGTATTTATTTTATGATATTCAATAAGGGCTGAATTATAACTAAAGGATTTCCCACATTAATTTCACTTAGAAAATACCTAAAATTGGGGGCAGCTGGGTAGCTTAGTAGCTTGAGAGCCAGGCCTGGAGACAAGAGGTCCTAGGTTCAAATCTGACCTCGGACACTTCCCAGCTGTGTGACCCTGGGCAAGTCACTGAACCCCCACAGTCTAGCTCTTACCATTCTTCTGCCTTGGAACCAATATACAGTATTGATTCAAAGACAGAAGGTAAGGGTTTAAAAAAAAGGTATTTAAAAAAAATACCTAAAATCAGATGATTATCTTTCCCTGGGTCTGAAGAAACTTTCAAGTTCTTTATTAGGGTATCCAATTTACAGACTGTTTCTCTACTGTGGAAAAGAGACCCGTCCTAGACTGAAGCTTCTGCCATATTTGTTATTCCCACTGCTCACTTTACTGGAAGGAATTTTTGATTGGGCGATTGATTTCCACTTGCCTAGAATGTTTTTCTTTCTTTCTCTCTCTCTGTTGCTTTTCCGTCCTGGTGCCATTTTCCAAAGTTCCTCCCAACCTGGAACCCCTAGAGGGCTGCTCCCTGGAGAGTGTCTCCTTAGATGGACCTTCTAAAGGAATGCCAGGTTTCAGAGTTGGTTCCCTGGTTTCAGGGAGCATCTCAAATTCTGAAGAGACAAAATAAAACAAAATTCATGATACTTCTCTTCTCCCTGCTTCGGATTGTTGAGTTAAACAAACAAGCAAGGAGGCCAGTGTAGCTGCTTTAGAGAATGTGTGGAGAGGAATGAGGCAGGCAGGGCAGGTTATAAAGGGTTTCAAGAACCAGAGAGAGAACTACGTATTTGATCATGGAGATAATGGGAGTACCTGGAGCTGACTGAGTTGCAGGGTGAAATGGTTTGTCTGGGATGCTGGGAAGCAGCTGAAGGGTAGATGGGCTTCAGTGGGGTAAGACATGAAGCAGAGACAGAGAGGTGACGAGAGTTCTCCCAGCTAATGTCCAAGAACAGATCTGGACTCCTGGCTTCCCGATTCCAGGTCTAGCACTGTGTGTACTGTGGCGCTCCCTAGCAACCTCCACCAATCATTTAATTGCTAACTCCAATGGTCATTCCCGACCCTGTGCACCATTCAGCACTGCCGACTCCCTCCTCTGTTCCAGATTCTCTCCTCATTAGGTTTCTGCAACACTCCTCCCTCTTGGCTCTCTTCTAAATGTCTGGATGCTGCTTCTCAGACTCCTTTGTTAGATCTCTATCCCCATTCCCGTCCCCAAGCACAAGCATTTCCCAAGCTCTGTCCCAGCCCCTCCTCGCTCTCTCCTTTGCTGAACTCATCGAGTTCCATCTGTTCAGTTCTCTTCTCTATGACTCCTCAGCTTCCCAGTGGATGGCTCACACTGCAGGTGCGCAGCTCAACATGTCCACTTCATCACCTTTCCCCACAAACCCATCTCTCCTCCAAACTTCCCTGCTACTGAGGAAGACGCCCCCATCCCCTCCGCTACCTACACTATGGCTCTGATCTAATCCTCCACTCCTCAGTCTCACCCCACAGATGCACTCAGTTTCCAGATCTTGCCTGTCTCTGCCTAATTCAGGCCCTCGTCACCTCCCCTCTGAACCACAGCAGCAGCCTTCTAACTGGTCTCCTCTCGTCCTCTCCCCTTCGCAGATCTCCCTCCATTTGGCTTTTTCTTCAAGTGATTTTTGTCTTATGACCCCTCCCTGCTCAGTAAATTCCTCTTAGCTCCCCTAGTAGCTCTAGGATTCAATCGAAATTCCTGTTTGGTATTTGAAGCCCTTCGTGACTTGAGTCCCTCCTGTCTCTCCGGATTTACCGTACTTCGTTCCCCTAGTACGGTCCAGCCAAACCGACCTCATTCATGACACTTCATCTCCCTCTCCATGCCTCTGCATTGGATGTCCCCCTAAGCTAGAATATATTCCTTCATCCCCTCTGCCTGGCACAGTTCTTCATGCCCACCTTCTACATGAAGCCCTTCTGGATTCCACCTCTCCCCCCAAAAGGCCTTGTGGCTACCCCTCTTTGTCTACGGTCACTTCCAATGAGAGTGCTGGCTAGTGAACAGTTGCGATGCTGCTGGGAGGTCCAGAAGGGCTGGACCTGCGCAATGTCCACTCATGGGTGCTGCCCAGGCAGTCCCTCTGCGTGGAAAGCTCTCGTCTAAGAACGCTCAAGTCCTTTCAGGGCTCAGCTCAGGGACTGCCTTTTCTAAAGCTTGCGGCTGGCAGCGCTCTCTCTCCCAAGATCAGTTTACGATTCCTCCTCTGTGGATGTTTCTGCCCAGCAGCGAGGAAGCTCCTGTGGGCAGGGAATCTCCTCCGTGGCCAGCAGAGGGCCTGGCCCCTAAAGAGGATTTCACAAACCCTTTCTGAGTTTAACTGGGTGCGTTTGATGACACACCTAAGTGGCGTCACAGAGACCCGAGTTCAAATTCAGCCAATTAGCTCCGGGACCCTCAGCAGGTCCCTTGCTCTTCTCTGCTTCTGTTTTCTCATCTGTAAAATGGGTGTAAAAGCAGCCAGCTTGCAGGCTATTGTAGGGGTCAGACGAAGTGCTCTGTAACCTCTCACTGTTGGCTCTCGTTGTCCCTCTTCCTCCTTATTTAGCTTCTACAGATTAGCTTCAGCCCGGCATTGGAGGGTGCCAAGACTGCTCTCCAGCCTCGCTCTGTGGTCAGCTCCTGCCCCCACTCTGTTATGCGAGCAGGCCGCCGCCGGGAAAGTGCTGGCCTGCACAGCCCAGCGGGGCAAGGTTTCTCCAGGCTGGCATCGAGCCGTCACTGGCTCTGGTCCGTCGCTCCTCCCGGCCCCTCTCCTTACCCAGCCCATCTCCGTCCGCCACAGGAGCGTTCGGAGCACCGGTGGCAGAGGCAGACGCGCCCAGCACGGCCAGGGTGCCAACACGGCTGTCTGCTTCTTGCTCTCTTTCCTGACGCTTTCCGACCGCGAGGCCACTGCCCCGTGCATTCTGGGCCCGCAGACGCCAGGAAACGAGCGCTGGGCTTGCGGGAGCTGGTCACGGGGCAGCCCTGGGTGTGAGAGGCGCCGCGTGCTCGGCCAGAATGACTCAATGGATGAACCGAGGGATCCCCAGCCGACGGCACCCTCCCTGGGCTCGACGATCATCGCACGGACACCCCTTTGGGTGTCCGACAGGACGGGGGGCTCAGCATGTCTGCTGTGGCACTCTTAGGGTCCCTCCAAAGCCACTTGTTCCAGCCCTCCCAGGCCGGGGGGCTCCCAGCCCCTCGCTGCCCGCCTCTGCCACTCACTCACCTGTGGCCACCCAAGGCGCATCTCTTCGCTCTAGCTGGCTGATCACGTCTGGTTTGGAAGCCGCGAGGCCTGCTCAGGGGAAATGGGAAAGAGCTAGGCACGCAGGGCCTCGAACCCAAGCTTGGCCCCTTCTCTCCCCGGAACAAAGACAGCGTGAGAGGGAGTCCCGGATGGGGCCCACTCTCTGTTGTGGCCCCAGGACCGGAGGCTGGCAGGGAGCAGCCTTGGAGGAGGCCTCCTCAGATGGCCGACCTCACCAAGCTGCCGGCAAAGGCCGAGGCCGAGATGTCCAGCAGATGACCGCTGGAGCCCTGAGAGCCGATCGGATGGCTGGGGGAGGAGGCAGATGCAATCACCGGGGAAAGCGCGCCCAGACTCCGGCCCCCACAAGCATAACAAGCTCTGGGTCGGCAGCCAAAGGCTCAGGAAACCACGGCCTTCACTTAGCCCAGTGCTTGGCCCACAGAAAGGCCTGGCAACCCCCCACCCAGGCAGAATCCGGGTCCCAGGGCTGGCTAGCCTCACCCAGGCACACCAGGGTCCGGTAGGTCTCCAGCATCACCTCCCGGTACAGCTCCTTCTGGGCCGGGCCCAGGCGGCGCCACTCCTCCCACGTGAAGTCCACGGCCACGTCCCGGAACGTCACCGAGCCCTGGAACACCGAAGATGCCTGTGCTCGCCCAAGGGACCTCCTTCCTATGGGCCTGGGGTACGGGAAGGGCGCAGGAACTGTGCAGAGTGGGTCTCCCGTGATTCCTGGGAGGGCAGTGCCTAGAAGTGTTGGCCTCGGAGGCAGGAAAGCCCCGAGTTCAAATCCTGCTTCAGAGGAACACTTGCTGTTCAGGGAGGTAAAGCACCTCACCTCCTCCGGCCTCAGCCGCCTGCCCTGTAAAATGGGGATCATGACCGCCCCTCCCTTCCAGGGCTGCCGTAGGGGTGCATCGAGGCTGTGTCTGGAGCCTGGGACACGTCCTTCTCCACCTCACCCACCCTTGCCCATTGGAGGCGCGAAGCGGCCGGTTCAGGGGCCTCGCCAGCCCGAGTGTCCTGAGCACCCTCCGAGGGGGGCGAGAGCGTTTAAGGAGCCCTCAGGGAGGGGGCCCGGCTCCCTGCGCCCCTTTTCCCCGAGTTCCTCCTCCTCTCAGGCGGCCATCTCCGGGCCAGCTAAAGGAGAGCCAGACGTGCCCCCGTCGGGAAGGCCGAGGGCTCCCTCTCTCTTGACATCACGTGCCTGGAGCCTTGGGTCCGTTTGTACCTCTAACGCCTGTGTCCCCGGCCGGCGGAGCCCCAGGCCTCAAGGGGCCTCCCCTCACGTCCAAGGCTCAGGGCCGGGAGGGGCCGGACGCCCAGCTGAGCCACAGGCCACCTTCAGACAGCTCTGAAGCACGGGAGCTTTCCCCAAAGTCCAGCCCATCGGAGAGCATCCCCCAAGAGCTTCCTCTTCTGAGCTCCGGTCAGTCCAGCGGCCTCCGCTGCCACCTCCTCCTTCAGCTCACCTTCCCAGACAGGATTCCTGTTTGATCGGGCAGCTCTAGGTTCAAGCCAGCTGCAGGGGGCCGCCTTTGCCACTGGCGTTCCAAGCGCGCCATCGAGGCTCTCCGCAGAATGACTGAGCCTCTCGTTGCCCGTCTCTGCCGGCCTCCTCTCGGATCTCCATCTTCTCCTGAACCTCTCTAGCTGGATGGCCGTCAACATGTCTGAGACTTCTCTTGAGACGCCCCCTCCAGGATTCAAGATGGCGCCGTGGCGCGTACCACCAATGGTTGATTTCACTCCCGCAGCAGCTCTCGCAGCTGCCTCCTTCTCTCCTCCAACCCTGCCTCACCCTAGTGTGGACCCCCATCACCTCCCACCTTGACTACTGCAGTAGCTGGGGGGGGCACCCTCGCTTCGGGTCTCCCCCATCCATCCTCGTTCAGCCACCAGAGTGCAAGACCCTCCCCGCCAGCCCTGCTCAATAGCTCCAGAGGCTCCCGGTCCCACTCCTCCCTTGGACTCCTGCAGCCTTTCCTGACCTGGCCTTCTGGTCGACCCTTGCCCAGGGTCCGGCCCCTCCTCCCCTCCCAGACTCCCTTCCAGCCTTGGCTCCAATCCCAGCTCCACCAAAGGCAGCCACCTTTGTGCATGACGCGACCGTGGGCTCCACCTAGCGGTGACTCTCCCGAGAGCCGCTGCGCCCCTGGGGGACAAGGCCAGCTTCTGCCCTCCCGGCTCCCCCAGAACCAGAACCAAGGGCGAGCGGGATGACTCTCCCCAGTGGAGTGCTCGTCCTCACTCACCGTCGCCTCGCCCTCTCCGCTCGCCATTTTGGTTGGGTCCAAAAGTCCGCCTCCCTGGAAGAGAGAAGCCGGGAGCAGTGGGCGGGTCAGGCTCCCCGCCCCGGGCCATCTGCCCCCCCCCCCCGCCCCCCATCTCTGGACTGTCTCCGTTCCCGAAGGCTCCCCGCTTGGGTCACCATCGGCACTCCCGGTGCGGTGCGGCGCGGCGCGGCGGCGCCCTTCACTCCGGCGGGAGCTCCTCTCCTGGGCTAAGGAGGAATGGAGGCCCGGGCCAAGCTCCAGGGCAGGGCCCGGGTCCCCCCTCGCAGGGGCCCAGCTTCAAGGCCGTCTCCGGGACCCCGTTTCCTTGGCAGGTGAGGAACTGAGGCCGGCAGGCTCGAGTCACCCAGTGAGGGCGTCTGGAGCCGCCTGCCTTCTACCGGCGGACAGGGCGGCAGCGCCGGGGTAAGAGGGGGGAGGGCAGCCTAGTGCAGCGACAACTGGGCGGCCTACCCGGGTCCCGTTGGAGGGCTCCTGCGGTGGCCGCAGCAGCGAGCGAGGGGGCGGCCCGAGACAGTGGACCGCAGAAGGGCGCCAGGCTGCCCTTCAGGGCCCCTCTCCCGGCTCAGACAGCAGCCCGCCCCCGCCCCACGGGCGCCCCAGAAACCCTCCGGGCGAGCCCTTATAAGTGCTCCCGACGGGGCGGGGTCCGGCTGCCTGCCAAGAGGGCCGGTGCCTGGAGGGAAGAGGCTAGCGCGGCGCACCCCAGGAAGCTCCGCCCCCTCTCAAGGCAGTGCCTTAGGGAGCCTGTGGGCCACGGACAGCCTAGCCTGCAGGGGATGGGGGAGGGACTGCAAAAAGGGGTGGAGAAAAATCCAAATGGCGCTGCTGATTGGCTCGCTAGCCTCGCCCCCGCCCCCGGGCTGACCAATGGAAAATGCGTCTGCTCTCTTTCCTACGGCCCTGCAACGCCCCCAGTCTTCACTCACCCGGCCTGGGACCCGGAGCTCCGGCTCCAGCTCCTGTAGGAGGCCGAAAACCGGGCCCGCAGGGGCGGAGGGCGGAAGTGATGTTTCAGGGACCCCCGCCCGCGGCTGAAGCCCCGCTCACAAACAGATGGGTTTCGCGCACGATCTTCTGGGAAACGTAGTCCAAGGTGACCGGCAAGGGAAGTGCGCACGCTCAGAGCTCCAAGGCCGTCCCCCCCTATCCTTCTAGTGGGCCTGTGGGTGTGGCCTCTCGCCTGCCCTACCCCTAGCCCCACCCACTCTCCACCAGGGGCGTCCCTCTGAGGAGCCCGCCGGGATTTGGAGGAGCCGCAGGTCCGCAGCTCCTCCGTTGAGAGCTTTGCCTTAGATTCTACAGGAAAAATTGAGGCCGTTTGCCACGTCTTTTCTCCCCTCTCCTCAGCTCTCCCTCACAAGCTTTCGGCTCTGGCCTGCACTCGGTCCTTACCAAGGGGAAGCCCTCGACCTACGCCGTCGGCAACCAAGCGACCAGCACTTAACCCGTACCGGCTCGGCAGCCTGTTCCCGAGGATGGAAATGGAGTTTGTTAGCGCCACCCGTAAGGCGGAGCTCCAGAGGGGCCGCGGGGCGGCGTGCAGCTGCCCTGTGGCGGCTCATCCTGAGCTCCCCACAAATAGGCCCGCGTCCCCCTCCTGGCGGAAACATCCCGCCTGGATCCCGGCTATCGCGCTTTACTTCTCCCCAGAAAGACCGCCCAGAGACGCCTCCGCTTTCTCTCCTTTTTTTTGAAACACAGAACTTTATTTAGGAACTGTTTAAAGCAGGAAACAACCGTGTCAAGAAAGGCCAGGTGGAATACGCGAAATGGACTTTTAGGGCAACAGAGGCCTACAAGAGAGAAACAGCACCTGCATCTCAACACTGGCGAGTTACTTGCGTTGGGCATTATTATTATTATGACACTTGGGCTTTCCTCAGAGTTCCACGCAGACTCGTGCACCGCACCACCGTTTATCGTAAAAGCTCGCCTTCTACACACATTTTAGGGCACCAGAATCTACCACCAGAGACAAAGTGACACAAGCACGGCAGGACTGATCATCTCAGTAGTGGGTGACCGAGTCGTCTGGCAGGTTCCTGCCAAACAAAAGGGATGAAACAGGCTGAGGTGCAAAGCAAAAGACGGGGGTGTTCAGGAATGAAATGTTTTCAATGTTAATAGTCACATTAGACCTGGCCCTGTATTTCCTGCAAAAGATGAACATTTAGTAACACACTCTGATGGAACTGATCTCCAAGGAGATTCGAGCACTGGCAACTATTCAGATACGGTGGGAGCTGTGGACAGCAGGTACCAAAACCCCCCAACCCAAGGCTTGCAGGTCACAAGGTAATCTCAGCCTTCACAGATCACTCTCCCTCTACCAGAGGTCCAGAAAGAAGGCGGAGCACGATCCCCTGCCCATGGTATGCCTTGTTCTCAGCAGCACGTTTTAAGGGGCAGAAAGAAGAGACCCCAAAAGGGAAAGGAAGAATAAAAAGGAGCTAAAAGAAAACATGCCAATCTGCTCCCAAGTAACATTCATTTCTAGGGAGGCGTTTTTGCTTTCCAAAAGCAATCTTTAGGTAATATAAAAGCAGACACATCTTGCTTTCTAGAAAATACAGTGCACAGAAGATTTGGAGTAACATCGAGAAACTGATACAGAAATGCTCAACGAAAACAATTTTGAGCTCTTCAACTCAATCATACATCTCAGAGCCAAAAGACTCCCTCTGATTGTTAGGCAAAGATCCAGCCTCCTCCTTCGTAGGATCTACCACTTAGCAATACCAAAAAGCTCTAGAATAAATGTCTTTACTTCGCACTCTGATCCATTTCTATGGCTGCAAGTACTGAAAGAGCACCACAGGCCTTCCCAGACAGCCATGTAGACGGTTGGGCGCTTTCTAGCCACAACATGAAGCACAAAGAATCCTGTCATATTACATTTTATAATTTGACATAAGGAAACCTTTTTAAATACTCTTAAGGCGTTAGTTATTTAGTTCTCTGTTGAGATTTCACATTAGCTCATCCGTTTTGTGAGTCGTCTTCACGTTTCTCTATTCTGAGCCTCCATTTAGTATGTCATAGCAAAACAAATTTTCAGGAATCAGTATGTTTACCAGCAACCAAAAAGTGAGCTCTCAAGATCTGCCTCTTTGTTCCCCAAGTGAACCGGCTAGATGTTAATACTGCTTTGCCACAAGATAAAAGTTCCTGACTCAACACCCATTGGAAAAGGAGTGAAACTTCTGCAAAGTGCTGGTACTTTTTGCTTCCGAAAAGAAACCAGTGAGTGAGTCCTCTAAAAACAATAAAAGGGAGTATCTTACAGTTAAGCACATGATTTGGGGTGAAGAATTCAGATGTTGCTTCTCTACTGGTACAGTACATGGGTTATTAATACTCTTCTTGCTCCTCTTGCAGACCCCCTTCATCAGGTATCACAAAGTCTTCATCTGTGGCATAGAGAATCTCCACAATCCTCTGCAACACTGGATCACTTTCCCCTTCGTTTTCCTGACAAATCAATTCAATATTCCTTAGCTTTCCAAAGTAGAAGTCTCTCTCTTTCTCCAAGTCTTCAACAGTGAGTTTCAATACATCGATCGGCTGGATCAATGCTGCTGACTCATCATCTCCATTTCCCATCCCTGGATTCTTTCTGACCATACCAGGGCCTGTCTTGGAAGGTGCTGTAGTTCTCTGTGTAGAAATGGGCCTCTGTGGAGCTGCACCACTGGAACCAAGAGGGTTTTTTGGCTTATTCAAAACTGGAGTCATGAGGGAGGGGGCGACTGCCCTTTCTTGGCCTTGACAAGCTGCCACAGGATCATAGTCTTTCCCATCATAGTTTGCATCAAAAAATGTCTTGAACCATTGAATAAACTCAAAATTGTCTTGAAATGTTCCCTTCACTAATCTGTCCACAGGAATTATTTTGTCCACACCCATCCTCTTAAAACCTGCTTGTAGAACCTTGACGTTCTGAATATATTCATGTTCCAGTTCTGCTTGAAACTTCACTTTCTTCAGAGCAATGGAACCAGGGAAAAGCATATCCATAACTGACAATAAGCAGCACCTGAACATAAGTGTTCAGTCTTTGTCCAAGTCAAGTGCAGAGATTCATCGATCCAGGCCAGCATATCATGTCGACTCAAATTATCGCTAGTTACGGAAGTTGAATACACGGTAACCGCCATCCTCTCGCCAGCACCCCGGTTCCGTCTAGGTCTTGTTCAAACCCTCTCCTATTTTCTTATCTTCATTATTCCACAAAACTCTTCACTCCTGTGCTGAAAATTCATGATCAGCAGAAATGCCAATAAAAGAAACAGGCTTGTCGGGAGAGGGCTGGTCTCACAAGAAAGCCGACCTCTGGGCAAGACCAAAGCCCCCAAGCCTGGTCAGTGGCCTCCGTATACACCCAAGGCTTAGCACAACTCGCAAATATGGCAGAACCCAGTTGAGTGAAAGTTGGGAGCCTCATTTGTGGTCCTTGTGCCTGAACAGCCGGCACTCCTAAGAAGCAGCAAAAGACTAGCAAAAAATGATGCCGTTCACCACCGCTCAAGATAAAAGGTGAATGTCATCACAGAAGGTGCTAAAAGTACAACTTTACTGAATGGAGCCTCCCGCTACTAAGAAGGTAGCCATACCGTAGAAGGGGGCACTCCGAAGTCACCAGTGACCTCTTAGGCGCCAATCCAATGCGCTCCATCTCCCCGATCTTCTGTAGTCTCTGATGCCCTCGATTGCCTTTTGGGGCGGCCTGAGCCGCTCCTTCTCAGTCTCCCCTGCTGAAGCCTCCTTGGCCCCGTGGGGGCTCCCGGCTCTGTCCTGGGCCTTCCTCTTCACTTGGAGATTCCATGATGTTGTGGGAGGGCTGATGAGGAAAACCTGGGCTTGAGGAACTACCGGGCCAAATCATTGACTAGGCAGGTGGCCGGCTGCCTCCCAGAGACGTGGAGTCCCGGCTCCTTGGACCCTCTGCGGGGAGACAGTGACGCCGTTGGGACTCCTGTGCTCTGCCTCAAAGCCAAGGGGGGGGCGTGTCCAGTTTAGGGGATGGTTGGCGCCGCCCACGCGCCTATGTGAGGAATGCCAGCGGACCCTCGGAGCAGGGACACCTTTGGGGTTGGGGTGTCAGGGGAAGCCCCGCCCCCGCATCAGCTAGTTCCCAGGGGCCCAGGTCTATCCAGTCAGCCCTCGGCTCTCTCCTTTCCTCTGGTTCCCACCTCCAAGCCCCTAAATGGGATGCCATCCCGCCAGGGGCCACGTTTCTCCCTGCGCCTGGGAAGGTGGCCGTCGGGGGCCTTCCTGCCTCCGATCCATCCTCTAGAGCCTGCCGCCCGGCTCCCGGCTGCACATCTGGGATGCCCCGTTTGGGGCTCGGAGCCCTCCCTAAGGTCACCCCTCTGGCCTTAGCAGAGGCTCCCGCTAGATCCCTCTCAGCGAGGTGATCCCGAGTCTTTCGGCTCCAGGCCTTTCCCGTGCTCTGGCTTCCGTTAGGTCCTATCGGAAGCCTTCTCTCTCCTCATTCGAGTGCCTCCTTTCTGTCAGCGTCCTCCTATTTACCCTCTAGGTGGACACTGGCCGACTGGCCCCTCGGAACTACATTTCCCAGAAGGCCGTGCGAACGGAGCTCAGGCACTCTGGGCGGGGCCCGAGAGTGGGAATCCGAGTTTATGTCACTTCCGCCCTGCCAGGCTAGTGAGGGCTCCCTTTGGAAGCCAGGAACTGACTCCCGGTGAGTCCGGGTGAGGAGGGGGGAGGGGGAAGAGCCAGGGGGCGTGGCGCCTCAGCTCCCGCCTTTGTACCACACCCTCAGGATGGTGCTTCCCAGGAAGAACTTGTTCATTGGTCCTTTCCAAAAGGGGCGTGGCACTGGGGAGCCAATCAGCGGTAGTCTGTTCAGTCCTCTATCTCTGGTATGGAGGGCCGGTGGTGCCCTCCTAGGGCAGCTCTCCAGCCTCTGACCCCCACCTGACACCCAGCTCTCCCTTGTGGCTCCCAGTAGCTGCTAGCATGCGGCAGCGGCTTCCACAGGCCGGCTAAACCTTGTGAGGGTAGCCATCGGGTCTTCGACCCCTGGTGAACCAGGGCTTTGCTCACCCAGCATGTGAAGACTGCTTCGGCGGAACAGGCAGAAGAAACCAACAAGAAGGTTCAACGGCTGAGAGGGCGACGCAGCAAGGCACTGTGGAGTGCTCAGGGCGTGATGGAGCACAAAGGACAACACGGCCATCCCATGCAGCTGAGGAAGTCTCCAGGTGTAACGATTTTTCGTGCCACTGGACCCAGGCTTCCCACGCCGAGAGAGCGGGACTGTCTCTGTGCATCGACTTTTCCACTTAAATCTCCTTCACACACAAGTGTCTTTGTGCACACTCATCTATCCTAACCCCGTCCACCCTCTTCAAGACCTGCAGCAATGGGGGAGTGGCAATGCAACAGGTGGAGGTGACCCCTGGCAGTTGTAGTCACGATCCTGCACGTAGGCGGCCAGTGGTCGCTCGGCCCTGTGGGCAGCAGAGACGTTCGGGAGCATCCTGGGCGACTGAGCAGCCCTCTCTAGGACAGCACTGCTCACCCTCATCAAGGGAGGGGACTAGAAAAGGTGTCCCAAACATTGCCTGCCCTACAAACACCCGGTCAGCACACCGCGGCTGGCGGGTCATCCCTTTAAGCGGTCAAAATCAAAAGAAGCAAAATACAAAGAAACTCCTACTAGGAGCATGGAACATCAGGACATCACTTGATAGAGAGAATACCCCGAGATGGAAGTCGACGTCTTGCCGCTGCGCGGGAACGCCGACACCAGGCCACAGCCGCCCCTCCCGTAACAACTGGCGTCCCAGGCCCCGCGTGCCACACACTGTGCGCCTCAGCCTTTGGACTCCAAAGCCACAGGAGGGTACACCGTAGATGAAACTGCCCAAAGACAATCGTCATTCTCCAACACGGAGAGACTACTATCATACCTCTCATTGCAATACACGTGATTTCGACCGTTCTGATTGGCTAGTGTGGGAAGGGGGCGTGGTCAGGTCGACAGGGTCCCGCCCCCTCCTCTCTGAGCCCTTCTCCTTCAGCTCACGCTTCTTTCCCGCTTTTCCACCCGCAGGCTCGAGGCTTCCCTAGCCCAGGCTGTGGCTGTGACCCGGAGGAGCGATGGCCCCGGCCGGTGCTGCCCCCACTTGGGAGTAAACCTACAAGCCCCAATAGGGAGAGCAGAAGCTATTCCGCCTTCTAAGTCAAAGGAGGGGCGGCTGTGATCTGATTGGTCCTTGGGGAAGAGGGGCGGGGCGGAGTCCTAGAAAGCGGCCTGTGGGGGGCAGCGAAGAGGGCCGGAGCCAGTGGGAGAGCCAAGGAGTGCCACGTGGGCGGAACCAGCCGGGGCCAGCCAGCCTGGTGGGGTCTCCTGGACTGAGAGGCCCGAGCTCTCCCGGGGTGGGCGTGGGGGGCGCCAGAGAGCCTCTAAGGGTAGAGAAGCCCCTGGGGGGGTTGAAGGGCGGCCAGCCTGACCAGGGAACCCCTCGACTTGCTAGATCCAGAGCCAAGCCTGTGGCCAGGCAAGAATGTTGCCCGGAGGAGCCTCGCTTCCTTTTGCAGCGGCTACTGAACTGTTGGAGGAGGAGGACGAGAGGGCCCTGAATGCCGTTACTTCCAATCAGCCACGCACCAGAGTGCTTGACATTGTTCTCCGTGCCCTGGACTTGGATGGTGTTGGGCCCCTTCAGAAGAATTACTGGGGCCGCTGGATGGCCCCGCAGGCGGAGAACCAGGCCCAGGGATGGGAGCTCCGGCTCGGCTCCAGCGTGGCCTCACACATCCTGAGGAAGTCACTCCGCCCCATGTGGCCCCCATTCTAAGACCGAAGGGACGGGATTGAGAAAGAGGAAGAAGAAGAAGAATTCTTCCAGGTCGCTATCAGCCTTACAGAGTCCTCCAGCCCAGGACAGGCCTCTGGCTCAGGGCTGGGCTCAGCCTGGTCTCCGAATCCCTTCCATCCATGACCAGTAGGAGGGCATGAATGCCAGCCTTCCTCTTAATAATGATAATAGTGACGTGGATTGAGCCCTGCTCTGTGCCAGGCACCGTGCCAAGCAGCTCCCCATTACTATCAGGGCGCTCCGGAATGGGGGTCCCTCTGGGCTGGAGAGTCCAAGTGCCACGGAGGCGATACCAGGTTGGAGTCCTGCCTGTCATTTAAATTGACGAGACCTTTCACCCTCTTTTCTCACATGCCCAGCCATGCTTGGGATTGGATTGAATGGTAAATGGTATCAGGACTTTACTAGTGGCTCCTGTGATTCCCACGTGGCTTCCGCGCTTCCTTCAGATTTACTCTGAGAAAGGGTGCCGTCTTTGGGGAAGATGATGAGTCAGAAGATCTGAGCTCTGCTCTGTCAAGGGTAAAATTTAGGGTTGACACTGAATATAAGATTTAGGGGTCTCCAGGGATTCAAATTCGATCCCAATGAAATACTCAAGTCAGAATGGGATTTTATGGTGGTTTATTTACAATTGAAGGAAGAAATTAAGAAGGAGAAAGAGCGAAAAGGGGAAAGATATACTCTGGCCTGGTCTGAGCCAGGGGGAGTTCAGAGACCTCTCAGGCAAGGGCCCTTCCCAGAAGGTCAAAGATAACTCAGCCTCCAGCTAGGAGGCCTCCGCCAAGATGAGGGGCCTCCTTAGAGGTGAGAACTTTCAGAAGGGTCAAGTGAAAGGGAAGTCAGCCTTAACATTCACCACAGGGCTGCCTAAGGGATGCAGTCCCACCTAGACCCATGCTTCAGAGCTCCTCCAAGTCAAATTCCACTGCCCAAGTCTGCAAAAGCCCCCCTCACAGGACGTGATGCAAAATATACAGGCCATTCTTTACATCACTTCCCGTGTCTCACATGGACCAATGGTGGCTTAAACTTGGCTTAGGACAGCCCAGGGGGCAGTCAGTTGTTTCTGATTTGTCACTTGCTAGCACATGCTGGTCATAGGCCTTCCTCCTCAACACTTAATCCTTAAGTAGGGGTGTAGACATTCCTGGTTGCTAGAATTCTAAAGACTAAGCCGGGTGGAGTAAAACTAAAATTCACGGCTCCCAGTTTTGATGCTTAGTGGTGTGACCTGGGCAATAACACTAAGCTCCCACCCTGGAAAGTGCATTACTGACTTGGTAATCTCCCTGGGGGGAAAGGAGGGTCAGTGGGGAAGCTTTTAAACTTCAAATGAAAGGTCGTTCTTTCTCCTAGTGAAAGCTTTTTCTTTTTTGTTAGCTCAGCAAAGCATATTTCTTTAACAAAAACCCGTTGGTAGCGTACCTTATTTACAGAAGGGGCGGGGGGAGATTGTGTTCAAACTTTTCTCTGTGTGAGAAATGCTGGTAGATGGGCCACGGCTAGTCTAGGATACTCAGCCTTGTTAAGGCAGGAATTGGGGGCCCCGCAGACAGGAGACAAGGGGTAAGGAGCAGGGCAGCCATCCAGAAACAAATTTCTATTTGTCATGAAAGCTGATGAAAGCGACAGAAAACAACGAAATAAAGAATTTCCTTTTCCCTGCATGGCAGCATTTGTGACTGTGCGTTCCTTTCAGATTGGGAAGTGGGCTTTGAAGCCAAGGAACCCACTCCGAAACTTGGTGTTACTTTGAAGGGACTCAATAAGGAAAGATTGTCAAGACGCCATCAGCCCCAAGTTACCACGCCGAGAGAAGCTTTCGAGTGTGATGCCACAGTGGAGAGACAGCAGCACAACAAGGACACATCTTCTAGGCAAGGGAAACTCCCCCTGAGGAAAACTGCCAGTCCAGCAGGACCCCAGCAAAGTCCTAAATGGGGTGGAAGCTTGAATCTTGGGTCAGGACCACAGAGATTGAGCCGTCAGCAAGTCTCCCTAAATGGGGTACTGAGATCAGGTTTTGGTTTTAGAAGGTTATTCACTTACAGAAATGGGTTTTGAGTGATAATACATGTACAATCCAGATGGAATTTCTTGTCAACTCTGGGATAGGGGAGGGCAGACAGGAAGACGTGGAAAGACCTTCCCAGACAGAAAGCCACTTATTGGCCATCAGAGGATTCATCCAAGAGAAATGATTCTAGCACGTGTGGGAAGATCTTCCTAGAGTAGAAACAGTCTGGCCCACATCACATTCATCGTAGAGATACACTTCTGAATGTAATAAAATGTGGGAAGGCGTCCCTAGAGAAGAAACAACTCGGTCAACACCAGAGAGTTCATAATGGGGAGAAACGAATGAAACTACGAGAAGGCCTTTCTAGAGCAAAAACAGCAGAAAACTCATTGCCGAGAGAAACCTAGGGAGTGTGATGAATGTGGAACGTCTGTGTGCGAGCACACGGCTTCAACTAATACCAAAGAGGAACAGCAGACGTAATGGGTTTCCGACAGTGCATCTCACTCAATATTGGATAAGTCGCGTTATTTTTGAATGGCCAAGCCTCATGAGATTAACCAGTGTTAAAATTTTCAGGGTATGTTATTCTTATTATAGCTCTTTTGCCTTCTCGAATACCATATTCCAAGTTGTCTGATCCTTTAGCATGGTAGCTGTGAAATCTTGTGTGTCCTGACTATGATTCTATGATATTTTGATTATTTTTTTGTTGCACCCAGAATTTCTCTTTGATTATTTTTTCCTGAAGTCTTAGAGAGTCATTAGTTTCCACTTAACCCATTCTCATTTTTCAGGAGTTATTTTCTACATGCAATTTTATTTATTTGGCCAATTCTAATTTTTAAGGAGTTGTTTTCTTCATTATTTTTTTTAATTTATCAAGCTTCTAATTCTCTTCACAATTTTCTTGCAAAGCTCCCCCCTCCCAATTTTTCTTTTACTAATCTTGCTTGATTTTTTAAATCACTTTTTTTGTTCTTTTTATTTTAGCACTTCCAGGGATTTTTGCTGGCCGTGGGCCAATCTGCATTTTTTGTTGAGACTGAGTTTGTGTTTTAAGCTTTCCAGGCACCTTAGGAGCTTTTTTTGTGGTTGAGTCTTTGTTGTTGTTGTTGTTTTCTCCTTTGTTCTAGCCTATTTCTTGATTTTGGGCTTTGTTTTAGAAAAAAAAAAATTAGAGCTAGAGTCAGAAATTAGAAATGAATTTATTGGGGTAGCCAGGTGGTTCAGTGGCTAGAAAGCCAGGCCTAGACACAGAAGGTCCTGGGTTCAAATGTGGTCTCCTACACTTCCTAGCTATAGGACGCTGGGTACATCACTGAACTCCTATTGCCTATCCCTTGCCCTTCTGTCTTAGAGTTTCTATTGGCATAGAAAGTAAGGCTTAACAAATACTACCCAGATTTTTTCTGTGTCCAGCGAAGCACAGAGGACCAAGAACAGGGCTAGTAGAAGAGGAAACAACTCAATATGTAATGAGGGCACCGAGGAGAGGGAGAGATCTGGCACAGAAACAGAGTAGTATTCAGCATCTGCTGTTCAACAAAGAGGGCAGAGCGTCTTCATTGAGAAGCTGCCATCCATGACTCCATGATAAACACAGGAAATAATACAACATGTAAGACCAGCAGACGGGTGACTGTTTCAAAAGAATTCCCAAGTAATTAAAGACTGCTTGAGTCATGTCTAGGCTGGCACGTTCAGGAATGCAGACAGGCAACACGAGTGCTGAGGAGGACATGAACTTGTGGCTCTGCTTGAGTGTCCCGAACAAGACGTTGTTTTTGGCCAGAGACCTTGTCTCGTCCCAGATGGTGGGAGACGAGTCCCCGGATGGAACCTTAACTTACTAAATGGAATCAGTGAGCTCATCGAAGGGCTCCAGGTATGACCGGATCATGAAGGTCTCCCAGATGGATTCAGAAGCTGACTCTAATGAGCGACGACGTGCTCACGGACCAGACCTGTGGACAGAGCTCGTGATTGATTTCTGGATCCTGGAATTGAAGTGAGGCTCCGACCTCCCCCCACGTCTGCAGCCTGGAAGGCTGGCGTGCAATTTCTACAGCTTCCTTGTAATGGCAAAGGCACTCACTCAGCCTCTGTTTGAGAAGGCGCCAGGATGATAGAGGAAGTAAGACCTTCAACTGAGCTTCTGGGCTGGGTAATGGCTAGACCTGTATTTGGGTTCCTTTCTTTGTCTTGTTGCTGATTGCCAATATGATGCTAATGTCTCTATCAGGCTACCTGTTGGACACTCCCACGTCCCTCATTCCTGGAAAGCTCAATAAAACTTGGTTCACCTGCTCATCTGGCAGCTCCTGGGGGTAACTGGGGCCGTTCAAGGGTAGAGCCCCAGCTGATCTCTACAACTTCCCCAGGCACCATAGACGAGACCACTTCCACCCCAGCCAGCTCCTCATGGTTTGAACACAAACAGCCCTTACCTTCTGTCTTAGAAGTGGCACTAAGCATTGGCTTCAAGATATGGCCGGCTGAGACCCTCATTAAGGCTCAGGCCCATCGAGCCACATTCCCCCTCCCTTCTGTCCTCTTACATGCAGGTTATGTTTGGGGTCAGCACCCCTAGAAGCTCAGGCAAACTCTTGTGGTTTTTCATGTGACCTAAGGATACCCGCGGTCCTCCAATCCCTATGTGAGATGTTCCCTGGAAAACCACTGATGTCGGGTGTCAACATGGAGTCTAGAAAGCCCAGACTTGTGGCCCAGTAAGATCTAGTGGACCCCAAGTTTTAGGGCTAGCTTGTAGGTTGGAGACCCCAAAGCTTGTCCTTGTTCCTTGTTCCTGTGAGAATCCACCCTGAAGGGGACCTCAGGCTGGCCGGTTCAGTTTTACCTAAGGTACAAGACAATCCACCTGAGGTGAGGGCTGAGCCCAAGCGGCGTGACTTCTTGTCTCCAGAAGCCCCCCCCAGTCTGTCACACCCTCCCCTCCTTCCAAGGCCTGAACTCAAGACCTGCAGTTTATGAGACTGATGCGCTGCCTGCAGTGCGAAAGAGAGACTCAGCTTGCGCTTAGCCCCCACCTGAGGTGGATTGCATTGTGCTGGTCTCTCTGTAAGACATTAGCTGTCACCATGCCAACATTGCCTGTTACCTGTACATGGGAAGTTTGAGTAGACATTCCAGCCTATATTTCTCCCCCCATAAATGAGGATGCAACTGTCAATAAAGTGCCTTCTTTGTCACCCACAAGCCTGGCCCTCCTGATTCTACCATTCTTATCTCCTCATTGTCTTCCTACCCCAAAGAGGACTTCGAGGAGCCCCGGACATCAGCAGGCCAATCCCTGTTGATGTCACCAAGACAGAAGAGCAGTAAGGACTAAGCAATAGGGGTTAGGTGACTTGCCCAAGGTCACACCGCTACAAAGTGGCTGTGGTTCCATTTGAACCTAGGACCTGTTGTCTTTAGGTCTGGCTCTCAATCCACTGAGCCACCTAGCTGCCCCTCAATAGAGTTTAATAGTGACATAGATTGGGGGCAGCTGGGTAGCTCAGTGGATTGAGAGTCAGGCCTAGAGATGGGAGGTCCTAGGTTCAAATCTGGCCTCAGACACTTCCCAGCTGTGCGACCCTGGGCAAGTCACTTGACCCCCATTGCCTAGCCCTTGCCACGCTTCTGCCTTGGAGCTCCAAGACAGAAGGTAAGGGTTTTAAAAAATAGTGACATAGATTGGTGCTGTATCTTCTTATTTGGTCCAATAAGGGATGGAATCGATGGAAATGTGGCACTAGTGTTGGTTACTAGGAGAATCTGATCTCAGTCGTTCAAGGTGATTTTTACTTTTGGCCATTTAGTTTCTATGAAACCCAAGGAGGAGTCTAGCCATGAGCAGACTAATCCAGGTTAAATGTGTTATTCCTTTGTTTCTGAAGTTGTAGTAAACCATGTAGTGTGTTCTCTGGTGTGTCATATTTGTGGTCTGCAGAAAGGTTAACTGCATCATCACTGTAGCCCTTCCTCCCCCTTTTCTTTTTTTTTAAGGTTTTAAGGATAATTATATATTTTATTATAATTTTCTTACATTATATAAAAAAAAAACCTACCAGAGAACCAGGCACATCAGAAGGCTTCTACATTAACAACTCTGAGGGGATAGTATCAAAGCACAAGACTCACTAATTCATAGCACTTATCTTTCATCTAGTTAACAAATATTTGAGTAACTACAATGTTCAAGGCACTGCAGGAAACCCCAAAATGACAAGCTAGTTGTACGTCTTCATACTCGGTGGCATCATATGCAGACATTTATTAAAACTATTAACAACAAGGTACAGAGGCTAGAGAAAAACAAGTACAGTAGACACCCACTCTAAAGAGACATCATTCCTCAAGTTTCACAAAGCAAACATAATCGAGCTTATAAAGAACATGGTAGCTTCCCACCACGTTGGCAGTATTCCATTTTTTATAATGAATACGAGTATATCTGGCATACAACAGCTCTGCTCCTGAAACAGAATCACTTATGAATACACCATCGATCACTAAAGCAATTCTTTTGTAAGTCACATTATTAGTTATTAAAATGCAAAGAAGCTCCTTTCAAATCGTATCTGTCACAAATCCAGCTATTCTACTTGTTAGGAGAGTTTTGAGAAAATGAGATGTCATTTGGGATCACTTTAAGACAAGAAAACATCCCACCAGATATAGATATAGACATAGATATAGATATAGACATAGATATAGATATAGACATAGATATAGATAAATTCAATGGGGTACAAACTTGATCAAGTCTCCTTTAAATATACTGTTAATCTGTTCCTCATAATAGGGAACTTTTTACCTCAACTAGTATCTACAACAAAACTATAAAAAGCACCCCAAAAGAGGCACCATTCCTAGTAATGACAAATTTGGGGGCTCTGTTTCCCACATCTGTTTGTGGAGGGTCCTGCCTCTTTACTTCCTGTCCCAAGCTTGGTGGTGGTAAGGTGGTTGTTTGAACTGGCTGATCAACCATGGGCACATGGTCTTTATTTTGTATCCTCTTTATTCCTTGATTTCTAATGATCATTAATAAATGTCTTAAAATATAATATTATTGAGATTGAATTTTAACTTTTATAGTTTGCAATGTTAGTTATATATTTAGCTAAAATGTGCAACTGAATCTTTTCATCCTTTTACATGTAACATTTAAAATAGTGGAGTCATAAACTGTAACATTTAAAAGAGTGGTTGGCTTAAATTGTGACTGCAAAGATATGGTTTCAAATAAAAAATATAGTGGTTGCCAGGGGAAAATTCCCAAATATGAAATATACCCAAGTCAGCTGGGTTTTATGGAGATTTTAATTAATACAAATGAAGGAATTAAAGAAATGGAGAGAAACAGAGTAAGAGGGAATAGTAGGAAAAGGGCTAGACCAGCTTAGGCCAGCCTTAAGGCTTAAGCCTTAAGAGAGAGATCAGTTAGTCTTTTATCAACTTACCACAAGATTTGTCTAAGCAAGACTCTAGTGTTCAGAGACCCACCAGTTCAGCTTTGGCAAGCTCAACTAAGTTCAGCCACCAAGCCTTTCAAGGCAGCTTTGGCAAGCTGAATCTCCAGAGAGAGTTCTCTGAGAGAGTCCCCTGCTCTCAGCTTCTCATCTCCTTTTAAAGAGAATTTTCTCCTATGTCACCTCCCCTAAGTTCTCACATCTACCAATCCCAGTAGACGTTTTCCAAAGGACAGACCATTCTGAATTCGCACCTGGGTAGACTAAACTTTTGAGTAATTCACACCTGAGAAAACCTCTGAGTAAGTTCTCACCTGTTTGCTCCTTGTAAGTGCACAAGTTGCCTGACCTTTGTAGGTACTTAGCACCCTTTTGTATTAGATCTAAAAACAGGCACAGCTTAAGAACTTTTGCCTTACTATAAGTATGGGTTTAAGTACTTTTCATTGTTTAGTAAGGAGTTTCTTCCCCTAAAGCAGGCTCAAGTATGGGTGGAGTAGAGGTCTCACATTCCTCTTCTAAGTCCCTTCATTGTTTAAATGGGGAATGCTCTTAACCAAGTGTTCTGAAGCAGGGTCTGAGAATTTTTAAGGTTCACATACACTCAAGCCTAGATCTGACTAGGCTGTGTGCATCATTGGAATTCCAGCGTCAGAATGACATGGGGTCACCTCTGTAAGAAGTGAAGAAATTCTCTCAGATCACCTGAATGGTATCTGAATGGCATTTTACTTTGGATGTAGTGAATTATTCCAGGCTTACGGGGTGCTACTTGACTGCCATGTTGCTCATTTATTATAATGTTAACTCCATGGCCTGGAAGCTGGTGCACTGTTAAAGAGGTATCCATCCCTCCCGCCCATTTGTGTCATGACCAAGTATATGTACACCCGCACATCTGTGTCTATTTACATGTGTCTTTCTGTCTTTCACACATCTAAGAGAAAATCCAAATGACTTCACTTGATTTGCTGTTGTGTAGGAAGCCGTGAAACCTCATCATTAAAAACTACACTCGGTGATACAGAAGAGAAAAGGAGAGAATCCCTCTCGATTCTCTCGAACCCTTCTTTTCCTAAAGACATTTGATAAGAGGCCAAAAAGATCTCCAACACTTGAAGTCAACTTTATAGAGTTAGAAATCGTTTATGTTGGTGACGCCAAAGGCCAGGCCTGAAAAGCCAGTGGCATGCTTGGCAGGCTCACATTCCTTTGACTTCCCTTGCGGTCCTGAGCGGGCACAGCCTTGGCGTGAAGCCAGGCCTTTACTGACTAAAGATGGCTGAATTTTGCTTTTCTTCTACATCCTGTTGCTTCTTCAATGGCACACAAATAGCTGCGCTTCTCTTTTGAAGTAAGCGTGGCTGACCCCGTGTTTTCTAGAGCATTGTGGTTGTCTGTCTGGCCCTTCACTGTAACTCGGACTCAAATGCTCTACAATTTCCAATCCCCTGATGATGTGCCCCTTACAGAACACGTTGTTCTAGAAACTTCAAATGGGCGTTCAACAGACAACAGAGGCTGTTTTGCGCATTTAGGAACTAAATTACAGCATGTTCATCAAGGCGCCACATCTAGAGAAGAGCTACCACATTGACCTGAGGATGTACCAGGTCACAAATGGCTGCCGCAAACCGTTCAGAATGGTCTTATGTGCTCAAAAAGTGTCGCCCTACCAACAATTAGCATAGAGATGCGTGATGCATGAACTCCGAGAAGGCACTCTTCAAGCAAGCATCCTTTATCACTTCATCTCTATACTGGAGCACGGAACTCCCTCCCAGAGTTTGGACCACGTCCCTGTAAGCCGCCATACTGGAATGAAGAAGAAAATGAAAATGTCCAAAGAACAGAAAGCCTCTTCTTGGATGAAGATTGGGGGACGGGCTGGTAAAGGGAGGAGCGGACCCATCAGGCACCTCGGGCAGAGAAATAGTGGCGTCCCAAATTACAGGAGAAAGTCCAACAATGACCTCCCAAGAGCCATGGAGGCTACTCTGGCAGGCCAGAATGCTCCAGCCCATCCTGGAAACATTCTCGTGCTAGGACACTCACAATGACCCAAGACCTTCTGGGTAAAATGAACTTGCACGTGTTCAGGAGTGAAGTGTGCTGCTCTTTCTTTTGATTCCTCCCTTATGTGCTAGGGAACCAGGACCGACGGATGACCTTCTCGGCAGCCTTGGACTCTCGGTCACACTCCTCTTTTTTCTCCTCTAGTTCTTCTCAGACACTCTTCTCCAAGTCCCCAACTCCTTTGCCGGGTGATGATCGGATCTGCCCATCCATCCCCAACTTCTCTGCTTACCTAGTCTAGTCTCTTATCCCCACCTTCCTGGGAAGTGTCTAGAACTGAATGTCCCGTAGACATTTGAAATGTGTCATATTCAAAATGGAGCTCTTCTTTCCCTTTCTTGTCTTAACTTCCCTTTTGCTGCTGAGAATGCCACATCTTGCCAGGCACCTCAGTCGGCAGCTTAGGTGTCCTTCTTAACTCATCACGCTTTTATCTTCCCAGCGCCGACTGGTGCCTAGTCCTACCAGATTCTTACCTTCTTGCCATCTCTTGTATGGGCCCCCTTCTCCGGTCCTGCCACTGACCTGGTGTAGGATTCATTACTCCGTCCCTGGGGCATTGGCACAGATTGCTTGGTTTCTAGTCCTGTCCATTCTCCCCCCAGTTGTCCTTGGGACATTTCCCAATGGGCAAGTGGACACATCTCTCCCTGCTTCATTAAACTCCCGTTTCCCCTTGTTACCTTAAGAATCACATAGAACATTCTCAGGGGAATTTAAATTCTCTCATGACCTGACCACTCCTCGCTCACCCCTTTTCAGTTTTACACCATTCTCCCCTCTACCTGCCTGTGATCCAGTGACACCAGCCTCCTGGAACAAGGAATTCAATCTGTCAACTCGAGCCATTTCCCCTTGCCGTTCCTCATGTCTGGGATGCTCTCCGTTCTCTGCTGTGGGGAATCATCTTAGGTGAATTGGCTGGGGCATCCACAGGGCATCCGGATGCAAAATGTCCCGCGAGGGCAAACAGTTTAAATCTAATTCGATTTTGAAGGAAAACGAGGCAGTCGGTCTTCTGGCTGTAAAATGTATCAATCACTCGGAAATGTTGGGACATTGATCCACAGGGAAAAGTGAACAGATCTCGTGTGAACACACTGAAGCACACGCAAACAAATGTCGACCCCAAAAGAGAATGCCATGGAAAGGCTTACCGGCTACCAGACTGGTCGGATAAGTTCAGGACGCACTAACTCAGGGGTTCTCCACCTCTCTAATGCCGTGACCCCGCAATGCAGTTCCTCAGGTTGCAGCGACCCCAAACCAAACCATTATTTTGGCAGCTACTTCAAAGCTGTAATTTTGCTAGTTCTGATTCGGAATGTAAATCCCTGATATGCATTAGGTATGCTCATTGCTACACATTGAGAGGTGGAGAACCGCAGCACTAACCCATTGGTTTATTAGCCCGTTAGAGGGAGAGATGGGCAGGGAGCAGGGTACTCTGAGCCATTCTTTCCATGGTGGAGCTATTCCTTGTTGCTTTGCTTGCATTGAGAGAAAAGTTCATCGTCTTTTCCAGTGGTCATCCTTTGCACCCGAGTGTATACAAATGACAAGACTCGGCTACCAACGGTGAGCATAGGGAGCAGATAACTTTAGGAAACATTTACTCAGCACATTATCATCGAGTACAAAGAAACAAATATTCAGGCTTAAGAATATAAGGGTTAAAAAATGAAGGTTGGACTAAATATAAGAGAAATGTGGCCACCGAAATTATTACTCAAGTCAAATGACTTTTAGCAGCTCTATTTATAAAAGAGGGAAAGTAAAGAAATGAGAAAGAGGGCAGAGGAAGAAATCTAGCTTAAAGAGCTAGACTATTTGCTCTGGCCGTGGCTTTCCTCCAGCGGGAGGGCCTAGGGTTAAATTAAGCAAAGGCTCCAGCCACAAAGCCTCCTCCTCCAAGATGGAAGGAAGGGCCTCTTCTTTCACTAGTCCCTTCAGGAGCCAGGAAAGGAGTCAGCCTTCTTTTCACTCACCCACATAGTAGTCCAAAGGGAAAATCCAAGAGCAGTCCAGGGCCCCACGCCTGAGCTCCTCTAAAGCCAAGTTGGAAGGAGAAATTGTAGCTATTCTGAAAGACCCTTCTTGGCATGACTTCCTGTACCTTCCCTCCACTTTATGTGGACCAATTGCAGTTTTAGAATTTTCTTAGGACTGCCCAGGGGACAGTCAGCCGGTTCTGGGTTGTCCCCCGGTTTAGCGTGTGGGGTGCAGACCTCCACTCACTCAAGGAAATGTGGGGGTGTCTGTGCTTCTGATGATTAAATCTAAAAATGGGCGGAGGAGAGTTAGTCCCACCTTTCACAAGACGAAGGGAAGAGTCCAATTCAGAAAGGAACATTTTGGAGCCAGACAGCTGAGAATAGCACCGAGAACTTTGTAACGTTACCTAATTTATTAGGAAGTAAACTAGCTTTGGATCCAACCATCAATACGTGGCTAAAATGCTTTAGAATTGGCTTCTACTGAGAATCTGCCTGAAATTTCCAGGAAGTCCAGGCAGATTCACAACCCATTTGATGTATGTCTCATGTCTTCGGCGGTGACTTGACCGTGGATAAAAAAAGTCAGTGGATCCCTTTTTAAGTCCAGACATTAAAAAATGACTGTCACATTTTGGCTAAAGATCCAAAATGAATTTCTCTGTCTTAGGAAATGAGCCTGGAGAATTTTCACCGTTTGGGCCCCGCTGTGGGAGGAGCAAGTATTTGTCTTTTTTTCTTGTTCTAAATCGAAATGTAGAGATCAGTTTAATGTGGAGCCAGATGGAAGATTATGCTTTTCTCGTGTTAAGGCCAAGGTGGCAAACCTTCATTCAGATCAAGTGCAACTTCAAAATGAAGTTTCTGTAGGCTTTCCAGGTTAATGTTCAAATCTTTGCAATGGGCATTTATTTCACTGCAAATCTGATTTCTGCTCAGCAGAATTGAAAAT
Source organism: Monodelphis domestica (assembly GCF_027887165.1). NCBI lineage: Eukaryota > Metazoa > Chordata > Mammalia > Didelphimorphia > Didelphidae > Monodelphis > Monodelphis domestica. The sequence continues at coordinate 1,204,660 of NC_077229.1, forward strand.
CGAGAAGTCGCAGCAGATGATGTCTTGCCGGATTTAATCAGTTCTCCCAGAACGGCCCCCACAAGATATCTGTCATTGTTGTATGCTTCGGCTTTCCTCAAGTCCAGAAGGACAACGTTCACGTTGGACAATTATAGAATTTCCATGTTAAGTTGGGGCTTTGGGGGGCAAAGTTATGGTTGAAATTGGCCTAAACATTGAGTAAATCTAGAAGTATTTTGTGGGGGGGACATGTTCAAAGGCCTTGGCGGGTGACAACAGTTTCATTGTTGAAAGGGGCTCATGGAATAGAAAACTTTGGGGACCTCTGCTGGAGAGCGTTGAGGTCGTCCTGGTCTAGACAAAGTCGTCTTTCATAGGAGAAGGGGGCAGCTGGGCATAGAAAAGAATGCAGCACGCACCATTGTCCTTAAAAAGTACCAATTGAGGGGCAGCTGGGTAGCTCAGTGGATTGAGAGTCAGGCCTATAGATGGGAGGTCCTAGGTTCAAGGTTGGCCTCAGCCACTTCCCAGCTGTGTGACCCTGGGCAAGTCACTTGACCCCCATTGCCTAGCCCTTACCACTCTTCTGCCTTGGAGCCAATACACAGTATTGACTCTAAGACGGAAGGTAAGGGTTTAAAAAAAAAAAGTACCAATTGGAGGGTTGTAAGCCGCCATGACATTCACTTGGGACCTTGGGCAGAGAGGCCACCCAATGAGATTTACGACCCTCCCACTTGGCACACACCAGCAGATATTCTGACCAATGAATGAAGGCTTAGCTGGGGAAATGGTGAAAAACAAAATCAAGTTGGCGTCGGAGGGACCACGACATTTTCTGGAGATCCGAGGAAGTCTTTTTCTACACCGCTGCGCCTACATTTTGTTACAGATTTTCCAATTTCATGGAAAAATGTTTAGCATTAATTTAGAACGTTTTGAGATCCAAATTCCTTGCAACTGTTCCCCACCCCTTGAACAGACAAGCAAGCTGATACGAATTACATACGTGAAGTCATACAAAACATTTCCATATTGACCAGATTGCAAAAGAAAACAGATCCGGAAAAAAACCCAAGAAAAAGTTGAAAGCTCTACTTCAGTCTGCACTGCGAGTTCATCAGGTCTTTCACTAGACGCGGAGAGCACTTGTCATCATGAACCTTTGGAATCGCCTCCATTGGATCTTTGCCTTGATCAGAAGCGTGACGTCTTTCATGATGGGTTGATTCTTCTTGCAACATTGCTGTTAGAAATAAATTCTGTAGTGTGCTCTTGGTTCCTCTCACTTGACTTTGTATGCCTTCCTGCCAGTCCTCTCAGGTTTTCCAGAAACCATCTTGCTCATTGTTTATCCCATCACGATTATATAGTTACAATTTGTTCCGCCACTTCCCAGTCGACGGGCATCCCCTCTATTTCCAATTGTTTGCCACCAGAGCGAGTTGCTAGAAATATCTTTGCACAGATAGGGGCTTTCCCTTTTCTTTGGTCTCTCTGGGATTCAGACTCAGTCGTGGTATTTGCGGGTCATAGGCTATGCTCATTTGGATGTGTGCGGTTCCAAATTGTTCTCCAGAACATCAGGACCGGTTCGGCCCTCTCCCAGCCACATCAGTGTCCCTGTTTGTCCACGGCTTCTCCAGCATTTGTCATTTTTCACCAGTCTAGAGTTGTTTTCATTTGCATTTCTCTAATCAAGAGGGATTTAGAGCATTTTTATGTGACTGTGGAGCTCTTTGATTTCTGAATGTTGTCTGTTCATGTCCTTGAACCATATCAACTGGGAAACGATTCCTATATTTGTTAATGGACTATTTCCTATATGTTGGAGAAATAAGGCCTTTCCCAGAGAAACTCATTCTAAAATTCCCCTCAGTTTCCTGTTTTCTGATTTTGGCTACAATGGTTTTATGTGTGTCAAACCCTTTAAATTTCATGTAATCAAAACGATCCCTTTTACTTCCTCTCGAATACCCATCTGGTTACAAGCTCTTCCCTTATCCACAGAAGTGACAGGTACATTCTTTCCCGCTCTCCAATTTACTTATGGTATCCCCTTTTATGTCTACGTGATTTCTTCAACTTGACTCTGTCTTGGTAGTGTGTGAGATGCTGGCCTATGCCTAGTTTCTGCCAAAGTGCTCTCCCACTTTTCCAGCCATTTTTGTCCAACGGTGAATTCTTACTCCCAACGCTTGGATCTTTGTGTTGACCAAACACTGGAAGCCAATGATCATTCATTACAGTGCTCAGAGAGAACCAAAATGCTATCACTATTACTGAGTCAATGTACAGTGTGTCCTGCTGTGTGATCGGACCAACGGGAGCTTGGAAGGCTCCACCACAGGTGCTGCACCTCTAGGGTGCTGCGGATAGAGTGCTGGGCCCCGAGTTCAAATCTGACCTCATGCATTCATTGTCCGTGTGACCTTGGGCAAGGCACTGAACCCCATTTCCCTCCTTTTTCGTAAAGTGACCTGGAGAAGGGAATGGCAAACGCCAGTATCTTTGCCAGTAAACCTCAAACGGCGTCACAAAGAGTTGGATGAGGCTGACCCGCCTGAACAACCCGCCAGATTCATGTGGGGATTCCTGCTTGGCCTTCCTTCTCCATCTTCACCAATCTCTTGGTCCAAGTGAATCCTGCCTTCTGTCTTTAACGCGTTTGCTTGCCGGACGATCAATGGCACAGGAAGCTCGCTAAAGAGTGGAGTCCTGCAGGCCGCGCTGGTGCCCCGAGAGCATCGAGCCAAATCGAGTCTGGTGGAGCGTGGAGAATGACTCCGGGTGGAGCACATCCGTCTCCGCTCGTCCTGGAGGCCGACAGTCTCAGTTTAGGCAACAGGAACCTCCCAGGGCTTCGGAGGGTGGCAGATGGCTCCCACAGACTAAGGAAGGGTAGGGAAGCTTTAGGGAGCATTCTCTGCGGTAGGGGGGGCCCAGAGGAATTCCAAGGAGCATCTTGACGCAGCGGATTCCCAGAACAATGGAGGCAGCCTACCCTTCTATTGGCATCCATGCTCCACCCGACACTTCCCACCGAGTGTCCTGTGGGTGTCTCAAACTCTGCAGCATTTACTAGCTTTTACCTAACCCTTTCCCCCCAAATGGTTGTCTGTCTTACCCGGTGCCCTCCCCTCCCCCACTTTGTGATCCAAAGACTCCTGTCCAAGACCCTCTTGATTCCCAACTCTGGACACTTCCCCTGGCCGCCTCCTGGGTTCCCTGTTCAAACCCTACCAGCTGTGGAGACCCGTCCCATGGACAGGGCACGAATGTCGTGTGGACAGAAGGCTGCGTGTTGTCTCTCCTTGGGAGCTCCTGGGGGGGGGGCTCTGCTTTTCTCTCTGGGTGTCTGTCTTTTGGCTGAAGGCTCCAGACTCCTACCTGGGCAGGATACTCAGCGGCTCTGCCCCAGCCGCTCCACGGTTCCCTCTTTTGAACGCAGGAATGGGTTCTTGGTGAAGATGAGCTACTTGTTCGCAGACTCGGTGGCCTTCTCTTCTTGGCACTCCCGGCGGAGGGAGGCCCAGGAAAAGCACACCCTCCCCCGGGCAAAGCCTTTGCCAAGCAGAGGCCCCAAAGAGGACCTGATAGCAATGGGAGGGACGTTGAAGGAGGCGGCGGCGCCCCTCCGCTGTGCTTTCTGCTGCCTTCTCTCCCCATCCCAGAAGGTGGAGTCCTCACCAACAGGGACTCTTTGGCCTTTCCATGTGTCTCCTGGTGTGTAACGGAAACCCCCCGACTCCGTATGGACAGTTTGGGTAAACAAAGTCAGAAAGCCAGATCTCCCCAAGCCAAGGCAGAAAGTTAGATTTCACTGGAAGGGGGCCAAGTCCTCCAGTCAGCGTTCTCCCACGTTGTCGGGCCCCGGAAAGAGGCCGGACCTGGTTTACATACTGGACATAAGAAAACGACTATTTCCGTACAAGGTTGATGAGGCATCACAAGACGCAACGTTATTACTCAGGAAGTTACCCAAGGACACAGCTGATGGGCGAGTTCCTTTCGGCAGGCCCGTACCAGCCTGGAGGTGACGTCACAGGGCAGACAGTGGCGAGCATCCCGCAGGCTCATCCGACCTGGGGGGAAGGATGGCTCCTTCCAAGAGGGAGGGGTGCGCCATGTTGGGACTCGGGGGGGTAAAGGGAAGCACGGAGTCAGGGAGGCGAGAAAGCCCTTCAGCAGCCCTTTTTGGCTTTCGTGGCAATCCTGGGTTCTCCCGATGGCAGCACCTGCGCGAGTCACCGCACGGATGATCCTGAGCCATCACTCCCACCCCAATCCCACCAAGCGTGGGGGAGCGGAGGGTCCATCTGCTCAGGGCTCAGCATGTGAAGGGAAGGGCTTCCGCTGCCAGAAGGAAGTGGAGGTCCGTGGAGAGGAAGGCTCCGGAAGAAGTTTTGGAGGCTAAAAAGCCTTCGGTGAGGCAGACAGAGGGGGTCACATTGGAATTTCTGGGCTGGGGAGAGCCCATTCCTGCAGCGGTGCGGCACTGGAGTGGGGGGAGGCAGGCCAATAAGAAGGTGCTATCGAGGCTGTGGAGCAGGATCCAGGAAGGCCCGCAGCAGCACACACGGGGAGGGAAGAGAGGAGCCTCGTACGATGCCCAGGTTCTGCATCTGGAAGGAGAGAGGGTCGGCCAAAGACAAGCAGCGGGCGTTCATGAGGGCCTGCCACGTGCCCGTCACTGTGCTAAGTGTTAAACAGGCCAAAAGCCCAGGCCCTTCTCTCAAGGTGCTTAACGTTCTCTTAAAACGCCTCAACCCTTACTAGCTAATGGCAGAGGAGTGGTAAGGGCTGGGCTCACCCAGCTAGGAAGGGTTCGAGGCCACATCTGAACCCGGATCTCGAGGCTCTGGGTCTGGCTTTCAATCTACTGAGCCGCATGACTATCCCCAGGGACCTTATATTCTTTTTGTTTTTTTAACCCTGACTTTCTGTCTAAGAATCAATACTGTGGATTGATTCTAAGGCAGAAGAGTGGTAAGGGCTAGGCAATGGGGGTGAAGTGACTTGCCCAGGGTCACACGGCTGGGAAGTGGTGTCTGAGACCAGATCTGAACCTGGATCTCCTTTCTCTGGGCCTGGCTCTCATTTCACTGAGCCACCCAGCTGCCCCCGACCATTTAATATTCTTAACGGATGAAGTCTCCATCCTCAACTCCAAGGGAGCTGGAAAGGTACATGGGGTGCAAGGCAAGGCAGTGCAGTGGGTAGAATGGTCTGCATGGTTAGTCAGTCTGGGAATGCTCCTTTGGAAGTGGTGATCCTGGTCATGGACTCATCCTTCAGGAGAACAGGCCCAATGTCAGAGCCATGCTGAGGAGGGGCTAATAGGGAAAGAGAGGGGAGGAGGTGGGGACAAGAGGAGTGGTTCTGAATGTGTTGGACGAATGACTGAATGAAGATATTTACTGATCGCACAATGCAAACACTGTGCAAGAGTGCACAGAGTCCTGGGCCTGGAATTAGCCAGGAAGAGCTGAATTCTAATTTGAACGCAGACACTGCTAGCTGGATGATCAAGGCACCAAGGCAAGTTACTTAACCTCTACTCACCTCAATCCGTAAAATGGTATTATAATGGCACCTACCTCCAGGGTTGTGAGAAACAAACAAGATAATATTTGTCAAGCCCTTAGCACAGTGCCTGCCCATTGTAGGTATTCCATAATGTGTCAGCTCTTATCTCACAATTCGAAAACTCACTCAGTCTCTGCTCTCCAGAAGCTCACATTCAAATGAGAGAGACAAGGGTGATAATTAAAATGTTGGGGAGCAAGGGAAATATATATATCAATTATGACCGCTGAAATATGTTTTCTACTGTGTCTTGGTTTTATAAGATGGTCGTCTGGGAATATATTCCCAATTTATGAATATGCCCAAGCCAACTGGGTTTTATAGAGAAATTTAATTTATAATACACTGATTAATAATTAATAATAGAAAAAGAGAGAAAGGAAGAAAGGAATAAGAATGAAGGGTCTCAAGCCAATAAGGCCTAGACCTCAGTCCTAAGAGATAAATCAGTCAGTTGGTTTTATCACTCACCCAAGATCTCTCTAGGTAAGGCTTCTCATGCCAACCTCAGGCTCCACCTTCAAGAGAGCCTCCTTTCAAGAAATGTTTCCAGAGAATTCTCCTCCTTCAGAGCCAGGCTTCTCTCCTGGTCCTCCCACAGAGCAACCTCCTCAGTCCTCCTTCAGAGCCACCTCACTCAGAGCAAAGCCTCCTCCTCTCAGAGCAAAAAAACTCTCCTTCTATCTCCTCAGACCCCACTATCTTTAAGGAAAACATCTAAGTTCCCTCCCCTCAGTTCTCACATCTACCAATCACTGTTGATGTCTCCCCTGTGCCAATGGTGGCTCTAGTTTAACCCAGGACCGCCCAGAGGTCTGTGGCTTTGCACATGTCTGTTGAAGGTCATATTCTCAAATAATTAAATCTTGATCTTTGCTGCAGCCCTTCCTAAATCCTGTTACTCTAAGTAGGGTGGAGATTGTATTTTCCAAGACCTGGTTCTGTCATTCCAAGTATCTCTATTGTATCAATTCTAAAATCAATCATGACTCAAAGAACTTCCTGTTTTATGCTTAAGCATAGGTCAAAGCCCTTTCCATTGTTTAGCAAAAGGTTTCTGTCCTAAAGTAGTCTTAAGTAGGGAGGAGAAGGATCCTCCCATGCCAAGGGGGTTTCACATTCCAATAGAGTTCTTACTATCAGTAGGAAATTTTTTCCAAGTATGAAATTTCCCAATGGTGAAATTTCCAACATTCATAAGTCTAAGAAATTTTAAGGTTTACACAAGCTACCTGGATGGACAGTTAGGCCCCATGTCAGTGGGCAAGGTCTTGTGGTCCTCCAGGTATAGTGGCCAAACATGATCATTAGTGGATTCTGAACCACTTGACCAATGCCAAGGCCTTTGGTGCCAAGAACTGTCTTTTCTGGGACTTGAGACCCTGGGGCTATAGCCCCTCCAGGAGGCAGAGTTTGGGATGTCTATGAGGCATCACATCTGGAATATCCAGCTGGACTGAAACAGGCTACCCAACTTCCGCTAGAAAAGAAGGAGTCACAAATCCGAAATGAGCCACATATGCACATGTATTGTCAACTTGGAAGAATGCAGAACCACTAAAGTGTCATCCACCCAAGTCTTTAATCAGGAAAGAGCCAGACGGGTCCTTCATAGTTGATGCCGATGCACAGAGCCCAAACTCTGGGGCTCTGGGGACAGTGTCTCTGGGAGAATCACCACCAAAGATGAACAATAGGACATAGTGATCTTATATACCTCCTGGGGAACTGAGGCCCAGGGAGTGATTGATTGGCTTACAATGGCTCCAAGGCTAGGAGAAGTCCAAAGCAGGATTATTGGGGAGGCTGGTGTCTTACAAAGGCTACTAAAGAAAGAATCCAGCCAAGGCTTCCTGGGCTTCCTGGGAGAGGACTTTGATACAGCAGAGGAACAGAAGAAGACAAAAGGGTGATGGAGGATTTGAGCATTTCTGTTACTCCTACTCAGGACACTTAATGGATGCTTGGTGATTCCTGGTTTCAGCCAAAGCCCCCAAAGGCAAATTCCCCTGGGACAAAGTAAGGTTGGGCTTTCCAAAAATGACCGTGTCAGTATGGAGAGTTGGATAAAGACAAGGCAAAGTGGATTTGGCATGACTTTGTGCTGGTCTGGGGGTCATGTGAAGGAGAGAAGGCCGATGTTTGCTGACTGAAAAAACAAATGAAATGTAGCGTCTAGTGAAAAGGAAGTTGCCTTCACTCTTGTATAGAGCTCCCAGAAACCGTAACTAGGATCTTCTCAAGCCTCCGAGAGAGCTGTCAGTTGTAGGATTAGCCACATAGGTTGAAAAGATGCTAGCGAGGTCTCAGTCGGGGCTCTCAGGCTAGGAGAGCGGCCAATGGAACGAAGGGCTAGAATGGGAAGTGCTCAGCCTGCCCGATGGATTCCTGAGGAGAACCCAAACAAGCGCCCAGTCGAGGGAATGAGGATGCTGGTGTCGACCCTCCTGCAGCCGCAGAGCACATGCTGCTGCTCTCGGTAGGGGCAGGGGGAGGTGCCTGAACACCGTGTCCTTCCTTGGGTTCTGGCATCGCTCCTTTCCGACTGCCCTGGGGAAGGCTGCTTGGGACGGCGGAGCCCAGCAGGGCACCAGTTTCCTGTGTTTAGGCCTGGCCAGGTTACTCACTTCCGTCGTTGGCCCACAAATACAGCTCCGAAGGCCGGCCCAGGCCTGCTCATTTCCTGCCAAGTTCCAGAGGCCCGCAGCAGGGGAGCCAATGGGGGGAAATGGCTGTCCTGGGCTCCCGTGACCCTCTCCTCCGAGGCTGGGTGGGCTGCCTGGCCGAGGGTTAGGACGTCTCCCAGGAAGGGGCTGTGGGACGATGGGGAGCAGCCCCAGGAGGGGGCTTCAGGGAGCGGATGTCTAGGAGGAGGGGCTGCCGCGAGGTCCTGGACTCTCAGCTCTAGCAGGAAGGGAATGAATGAAGGAAGGAAGGAATGAATGAAGGAACGAATGAATGAATGAAGAACGAATGAATGAAGGAAGAAAGGAACGAATGAACGAATGAAGGAAGGAATGAATGAATGAACGAATGAAGGAACGAACAAACGAATGAATGAAGGTACGAACGAACGAATGAATGAAGGAACGAATGAATCAACGAAGGAAGGAAGGAAGGAGAAGGCTCGCCACAGCCGGAAGGGACGGCCCCTGCCCTCCAGGGACTTCCCTTCCACTTGGAGGAAGGCACAGCGGCAGGCCGAAGGACCCTGGGTTACCACACTTAGCTCCAGAGGGCGGGGCCGGCTCTGAGAGCCGCAGGACTAGAGGCGGGGTGACGTCACCGTTTAGGTTGGGGCGGGTAGGAGGTAAGATTTGACTTCAGCCCTCTCACTGGGCAGCCCAGGAGGAGGCTGGATGAAAGCTTCTCGGAGGGTTCGGGTCTACCCTAGCCTCGGAGCTGCGGGGTTGGGCTGTGGGCCGCCCGCTGCGCACGCGCATCAGCTTTTCACTCGCACTACCACCCCCAGAAGGCCTTGCCCTGGCGTCGGTCCCGTGACTTCCGCTTCCGCCCACTTTTCCCGGAAGTGGGGTTTTGTTGTTTCTGGAATGCTGAGAAAACGCCTCCGACCCGGCGCGTTCGGGGCCGGTGCCTGGTCACGCCCCTCACGGAGGCCTACCGCGCACGCGCAGGGCCACTAGGCACGGCACCGCCGCCTCCTGGCTGCCCTCCGGGATGCCCTCACCTTTCCTGACCTCGGAAGAGGCACGGCAGGGTTCAGGCGTGGCCGCGGTAGCCCCTCAGGTGAGCCCGGGATCCAGACGGTGGGGGAAGGGATTGGAGGAATAGGCATACAGGGAAACTGAGGTAGCCTCAGCGGGGAGGCGCCTCTGGCTGAGTAACAGGTGGGGAAACTGAGGAAAGTAGCGTCTGCCCGCGAAGGGGGAAGTGGTCTGAGGCGCGGAGGGTGGGGGTAAATCTGAGGCTCTGAGCACGTGGGGGGAGGGGCCTATGTATGCATGTGGAGGGCGGGGCCTAGGGGTGGGGTGGCCCGGAAGCCTCGCCCATCTCCCGGATGCTGCGTGGAGGAGGCCCCGGGAGCTGGAGGGAGGCTGGGCTAGGCAGCAGCTTTCTGGGAACCCCAGGCCGCCTCCCTAGGTCGTGGAGTCTCATCTGCAGAATGGGCGCTGGTGTGGGCGCCCATCTTACGGATTCCTAAATAGGTTTGATTGATACTGAGCCACGCGAGAGGGTGCCAAGGAGCCCCTTCTTTCTTGGCAGTGGCTTAGCCTTCTCGGGGAGGGGGCACCCTGGGGTGGGCCGCTGCCAACCTGAGCGCCCTGAACCCTGGCTCCAGAGTCCACTGAGCGCTGGAGGCCGGAGGAAAGGCGAGCCCATCTCTGCCTTCAGGGAGCTTACATGGGCGACCAAGGGTAGGCGCTGCTCCCAGGGGGCTTGGAAAAGGCTTCCCGGGGCAGAGGACTGGATGGGGAAAAGTCTGAGGGGGCAGGCTAGGAAGGGCTTTGAATGCCAGACTAGCGAGCATTTTGCATTTGATTCTGGAGGCAATAGGGAGCCCCCGGGGCTTATTGAGGAGGGACTATAGTCGGGGCTGGGTTTTAGGAAGACTGAGGAGAGACCTGAGCAGGCAGGCAGGCAGGCAGGCCCTCCAGTGGCCAGTCTGCGCTTGGAATAAGGAAGGACTCAGCCAGCACCTGGGTGGAAGCAGTATGGGGAAGAGGTGAAATGAAACTGATGTGGACCCAGCCAGAAGGCCAGTGGAGCTGGAGGGAAGGACAGGCAGTGAAATCCACCAGGGCCACTGCAGGGTGAAATTCACCAAGGATGCTGACAAGGGAAATGGACCAGAGATACTGACAAGGGGTGCAATTGAACAGAGGAGTTTCAGAGGTGAAATTGACAAGAGATGGAGGAGGAACATGGACAGGCCTTGCAAGGCACCATATTGGATTGGGGGATGAGAGAGGCCCAAGAATACCGAATGACGGAGAATGGGGTGCCCTTGAAAATCATGAGGAAAGTAGGAGGGGAGCCCCTACTATGTACCAGGCTTATGGTGAGTTCAAGATGTCTTACAGACATTCCCTTTGAGTTGTGAGGCTGGTGGCTAGGAGAGAGGTAAGGGCTGGATAAGTAGATCTAAAAGTCTGTGATGAAAAATAAATCTGGTGAGGTCACTAAGCAAACCATTAAGAAAGAGAAGAGGAAAAGACTGCGAACAGAGTCAAAAGGCTTGACCTAAATGAAGTAGGAGCAAGGTCAGAGCAGAGAGAACCAGGAGAGCAGGATGTCAGGAAAAATGGAAAAAGGACCCAGGAGACAGGGCGACCTTGTCCAAGGCTGCAGGGAAGCCAGAGAGGATGAGGATGGAGACAAGGCCATTCTGAGGCGCTGGAGCGCTGGGAGCACGGCCCGGTCACGGCACTGGCCTTCTCGTCCCGGGGCAGTAGGAATTGGGGTACATTGTAAGTAAAAGTCAGTCTGGGGGCTTATTCCCAGAGGTACAGGCACTTGTTAGCAAGAGGCCTCCGCCTTTCTAGCTTTGGGGAGAGAGCCGCTCCCCCCTTTGAGCTGAGCAGAGAGCAAACGCCTCCGTGCCACCGCCGGGATCCTCGACCAAAGTCCCCTAAATAAGGGGCTTCACGCAGGCGCCGTCGGTCTTGCAGGCCTCCGTGACGTTCCAGGATGTGGCCGTGGACTTCACCTGGGAGGAGTGGGAGCGCCTGGGCCCTCCTCAGAAGGCGCTCTACAGGGAGGTGATGCTGGAGAACTACAGGAACCTGGTCTGCCTGGGTGAGGAGGGCTCCCCTGGGGGGTTCCATGTGCTAAGTGAGTCTGGTGTGACCTGCAGATGGGAGGACCCAGAGACAGGACGCTGAGCCCCCCCCGGGCCGGCCCATGGCTTCGGCCTCCCTGCTCTGCTCCGTCAGGTCCCAGGACCTCCCCGCTCCGCAGGGCGACCCCCATCCGCTTTGGGAAGGGCTTGTTCCGTGGTCTTCCCTCCTGCCTTGGGGTCTCCCTGGTGTGCCCACTGTCCCCTGAGACAGGAGCGAGGGTCGCCCCCAAGGAAGCTTTGTGTCCTGAGCCCTGCTCTGTGTCCAATGGGCAGGACTGGCCACTTGCAGCCCAGAGGTGATCGTCCGGCTGGAGCGAGGGGAGATGCTGTGGAGGCCGGAGGGAAGCCGCCCTGGACTCTGCCCTCCGGGTGAGTGACGTGGGGCCCTGTCCTGGCTGGGGGGGCTCCCCAGGCTGAAGAAAGGGCGCCCCCTCTGCCTTCCAGAGGAGGGACCAGGCCTTAGAGGGTCCCCACCATACACGAGCACACGTAAAAAGGGGGGCAGAGACAGACGTGTGTGGAAACCTTGTTGCTGCCTTTCTGGACTGCTTTTGTGTGATGATTGAAGCAGAATCAGGCTTGACGCAGCCAGTGTTACTGGGAGGCACCAACAGGGACAATAACGGCAGTTTTCTGTGTCCTTAACCAAGTGCCGGTCAGAACCTCGGCCCGCCTGCTCTGGCCCGGAGCTCTGCTCTCCACTCCTCTGCTGGAACAGACGACAGCGGGCCCCAGGCGTGGCGCCTCCACGACCCTTTGTGGCCATCGTCCTCCTTTAGTTCCCCCAAAAGGCAGTGCAGAGGGGATGAGTGGAGGCCCCGTCCCTGCCCCGCTTCCCCTGGGGCTCAGCGGCCGAGTTCGGAGCTGGGGTGGGACTCAGCCCTGCTTCCTGCTTCCTCCGGCTCCCACATCCCTCCCATAACCCCCCCCCCCCCCCCACTAGATCTTCTCACGCTTGAAATCCAGGTCAGTCATTTTGCTTCTTCTTGAGGTGTGCAGGCCAGCCTTGCCCGGTCTGACCTCTTGAGTGCTTGCAAAGGCATCAGCGGTGCTTCCACTCTGCTAATTCACCTCGAGGAGCAAGTGGAAAACAGAGCCGGAAATGGGGGGGGGGGGGGGGCGGCGGCGCTCCCTCTCCCTCTCTCTCTCCATCTTTCTCTTTCTGTCTCTTTCTCTCTCTGTCTGTTTCTCCCTCTCTGTCTCTGTCTCTCCCTCTGTCTCTTTGTCTTTCTCTTTGTCTCTTTCTCTGTCTGTTTCTCTGTCTCTATCTCTTTCTCTTTGTTTTTCTCTCTGTCTCTCTCCATCTTTCTCTTTCTGTCTCTTTCTCTCTCTGTCTGTTTCTCCGTCGGTTTCTCCCTCTCTGTCTCTCTCTCCCTCTGTCTCTTTGTCTTTCTCTGTCTCTTTCTCTGTCTGTTTCTCTGTCTTTCTCTGTGTGTCTCTCCCTCTCCCTCTGTCTCTCTATCTCTTTCTCTTTGTCTTTCTCTCTGTCTCTCTCTCCATGTTTCTCTTTCTGTCTCTTTCTCTCCCTGTCTGTTTCTCCATCTCTTTCTCCCTCTCTGTCTCTCTCTCCCTCTCTCTTTCTCCTTGTCTCTCGCTCTGTGTCTCTGTCTCTCCCTCTCCCTCTGTCTCTTTCTCTCTCAGAGATTTTAGCCTGTGTCCTGCCTCTGTTTTACTCCTGATTTGTAAAAGGTTCCACTTTATTGGCCAGGATTGTTGACCATTTAGCCTGATGGCTCAGCGAGCGTGGGTTAGACCAGCCCTTTCTGGGAGTTTTTTCCGAGGACTCTCTTCCTGGAACAGATGGATGAGGTTCCATAATGACTGCCAGCCAGGCATGGTACAGAGTCTCCCTTGAGGAAGATGGACTGCTCAGGTCTCAATTCTTCTGTCCACTGTCTTTGGGGTCAGGAATCCTGCCAGCCGCTCTGCTCTGCATGGGCTGAGAAGCTGAGGAGGAAGTGGAGGCGGGAAGGGTGGTCAGGGCACGCCAGGGACCCCAGAGGGACAGCCGGACAGTCCGTTGGCTTCTGGCTTCGGAGGAGTCGGAGCAGAGACTTCCTGCCTCTTGTGCGGGCAGCCTGCCTCGGCCGGTATCGGGGCTGCCGTGCCACCCACTCCTCCTCCTGCCCTGCAGCGCCCTGTGGCCTCGCTGGGGCACGTTGGGTGCCGCGTGTCGCTGCCCCACAGGAGTGCCGGCAGCTTTTGACGTTCTGGCCTTTGCTCAGCGCTGCAGACCCGCCTGCCATCCTGGCCCAGGTGCCCCCTTTCGCCATCCCTGTCCCCCTCCTGGCCGGAGTGCCCTCCCCGGCCCCACAAAGACCTCCATTTGCTCCTTTCCCGGCCCCCGGCTGCCCAGCCTCCCCTGCTAAGGCTCTCTTTCAGAGGCGGCCGGGTAGCCCAGTGGCTGGAGTCATGGCCGCCAGAGGGCAGATCCTGCTGGGCAGAATCACTTACGCTGCCTCAGTCTCGAGCTGGAAGTGGGGATCCTCGTAACGGCGGCCAGGGGACAAGATGACATCTGTAAGCGTTCAGCACAGTTCTCGGCCCCGGCCGCCCTCCCTCCTCTCTTCCATCCCACCGTCCTCTGAGCAGTCAGGAAGGGCCTCCGGGGGGCCAGGCCCAAGCTGAGCGCTAGAGATGCCGAGGAAGGCCCGGACGTGCCCCCGCCTCGGGCTCCCCTGCACAGGCACAGGCAGGTTCTGACGTCGGAGCGAGGGCGTCCCGGGACCACGAGCCTTTGGAGGGGGCCCAGAGGCGGTGGCGAGGCAGAGCGTTCCGGGCTCGGGCCACGGAGGGGAGGGAGGGCGGAGAAGCCCAGAAAGGGGGGACGGACTTCACCAACCTCAGCATTTTGTATTGACCCTGGAGGTGGTCAGCAGAGAACTTTCTGTAATCATGAGGGAAAAGGAGGGAAAAGTCTCATCCCCTGAAGTCTGATGTCGTCTGCAGTGCAGGAAAGGCCGGATGAACCTGGCAGACGTGCTCGTCGCACTGGTGTCCTGTTGCCCACGGATTGGACTGGATGGTGGCTGAAAGTCTTCTGTCGGGAATTTGGGGACCCTTCGGACCCTCCCTTCTGTTAACGATCAGGGCTGGGGGTCCTCTCGGCTCCCTTCCTTGGGTTCAACCCTGGTAGTTTGCATTTCTCAGCACCTTTAGGTGGTGCTCAGTTGTTTATCCCTGATCCTTTCCTCCATTCTCTCATGGATGCCCGTTTGTTTAGCCGTCCTCAGCTATGGCATCCGCTTGGTTTCCTGTGTTCAATACAGATGGCACACCAGGGAGGGCCCTTTTCCTCAGGGATCTCTTTGGAGGAGGCTGCGCTGGGCTGTGAGCTCTTTGGGTGGAAGGTTTGGCTGTCTTAGACACTTTCTTTTCCTTATTCCACACAATCTCCAGGAGGTTTGTGCCCAAAGTCAGCTCCACCAGCGGTGTAGGCAGCAGTCTCTCCAGCCGTGTCACCTTTACCAGAAGATTTATGGCAAAGATTCTCACTGTCTTTAAAATCCCCTTTTCTCCCCCCCTTGTGATTCCTTTTATTTTCCTACCCATTTGGTATCACTTGTTCTAGTTATCCAAAGAAGCTTCCCGGCATCCTGCTGCTGGTTCTGGTGGAATCGAGCTGAGAAATGTTTCCAAGGCTCCTGGAAGCGAGCTGTGAGCACCCCAAAGAGTTTGCTTTAACCATTCCTCCAGGAAATAACCAAATGGCCGAATGATGGGGTCATTGCCCTGATAACGAGGGACCTTCAGTTCATCGTGCCTGCTTAGGTCTAGAATAGAACGACAGGTACTACTTGAAATCCAGAATTAAAAGGTAGAAGGCAAGTGTGTGGATTTGCCTTCAGGAACTTGCGGAGCTCCTTTGGTGACCTCAGACAACGTCTAAAAACAAAAATTGATCTTTTGTAGACCAGCGTTGGTGAGAAGCAACGTGGCACAGGAGGGAGGACAGAGACAACCTTTATAAAGCTCCTCCTAGGTGTTGACCGTCGACATGAATTGGGATGAAATTGGTGCAAGTCCAGTCAGCACTTCTTCCTTTTCTTTTTTTCCCTCTTTAATTCTTAGTTATTCATCAGTGATAAATAAGGAGAATTTGTGAGAATAGTTTAGTTAACAATGAAATTCAACTTACCCAATTCAGTATATTGTCTTGTCTCCATCTATCCTGCTTTTCCTTTCACAATCTGACTCCTATCACCTTTCAGCTTTATTTCTTCTTATTTAACTTCCATTAAGTTCTTTTCTTTTTATATCATCATTATTTCCAGATGTAAAGTCCAAGCGATCCAAACAAGATAGAGTTGAAATAGATGTTTCAGTGAAATGAAATCTAAAAGCTTATGCATAAATACAGTGTAGAGAGGATAGAAGAGAAGATAATATCTAGGGAAAATAGTTTTGTTATCATATCTCTGCTGAGGGTCTGATAGCCAGGATATCTGGGAATCAAACTCCAAAATTTAAGCCCAAGAGTCCTACTCCAGTGGATAAGGGATCAAAGACTTTTCTCAATACTTTTAATACTCTTTATAGTCTTACTTAAGCATATCAAAGAGCATCCAGATGACTAATCATGAGAGAAAAGCCATGGTCTGTTCTCAGGCCATTCACATTTTTTAATGATTGGAGAGACAAGCCTGGAACCTGTGTCCAGCTGCAGGAAGTGATGATGTTTATCTGTTTATTTCTTTCAGATCGGGAAACTGAGCCTGAAAACAAGGAGTCCATTACCAAGGTGGGCCTTTCTCTGGAAGAATCAGTCTCAGAAAGATCCTTAGAGAATGGTATCTGTATCTCCAAATTGGGAGAATCCTGGGTATGTACCTCCAGATTAGGAAGACAGCTAAACTATGAGGATCCACCATGTAGAGGAGGAGAAACCATCCACAGGAGACCTCTTAATGCAGGGAGAGATCATGACTCTAGTCCTCTTCCCAGAATTGCTCATCTGGGACGAGTTCATTTTCCACAACAGAGAATGACATTAGGAAATCCTCTCTCCAAATGTGATATGTATGGGAAGGGCTTCAGGGTATACTCAGCCCTCAGAAACTGTAATAAAATCTGCTCACAAATTTTTCCCAAGTATGATGATGGGGGGAAGACCTTCAGTTATAATTCCAACCTCATCGAAAATCATAAACTGCACTCTGAAGAGAAACCTTATGAATGTCATGACTGTGGGAAGGCCTTCCGATGGAGCTCACACCTCGCTCAGCATCAAATAACTCACACTGGAGAGAAACCCTATGAATGTAAGGAATGTGGGAAGGCTTTTGGCTTGAGTACAGGGCTCACGCGACATCAGAGGATCCACACTGGAGAGAAGCCTTATGAATGTCACGAATGCGGGAAGGCTTTCCTTCTGAACACAAACTTTATTGTACATCAGAGAATTCATAGTGGAGAGAAGCCTTATGAATGTCATGAATGTGGGAAGGCTTTCAATCGGAGCACCCAACTGACTGTGCATCAGAGAATCCACACTGGAGAGAAGCCCTATGAGTGTCACGAATGCGGGAAGGCTTTTCGACAGAACACGGTTCTCACTGAACATCAGAGGATTCATAGTGGAGAGAAGCCCTATGAATGCCACGAATGTGGGAAGGCCTTCCGCCAGAGCTCCCAGCTTACCCAGCACCAGAGAATTCACACTGGAGAGAAACCTTATGAATGTTCTGATTGTGGGAAGTCCTTCCTTCTGAGCACAACCTTTGCTGTTCACCAGAGGGTTCATACTGGAGAGAAGCCTTATGAATGTAATGAGTGTGGGAAGGCCTTCAGTTGGAGCACAGAACTCGCTGAACATCAGAGGATTCACACTGGAGAGAAACCTTATGAATGCCGTGAATGTGGGAAGGCTTTTTGCCAGAGCTCACAATTGGCTCGTCATCAGGTAATCCACACTGGAGAGAAACCTTACGAATGTCATGAGTGTGGGAAGGCCTTCCTTCTGAGCACAACTTTTGCTATCCATCAGAAAATTCATAGTGGAGAATAACCGTATGAATACAAGTATGAAAGAGCCTTCAACTTGGGTAGTGACTTTATTCAACATCAGATGGGAGAGTATGTCATTAACTGTTGATGGGATTAATCTTGGGAAGTCATCAAGCAGGGCACACACCTGGACATAAGATTTCACAGAAAGTGCATCGATGAGGGTGGGCTTCCTTTGAAGCTAATGCCTTCTCAACCTCAGCTTATACTGGAGAGAATAACTCCAGTTGGTGAAGAGAACTTGCTCAGAATCATGGAAGCTTTTAGCGAGAAAGGCTTTACGAATGTAATGAACATGAGAAAAAGCTCAGCAAGAACTAGTCTAGTCTTTGACTGAAAGTTAGTGAATGCCAACTAAAAGGAAACCCTACATTTGAAGGAAATCTCTTAAATTTTATTGCTCCTCTGACTTCAAGTCCAAAGCCATCTCTGTCTCTTATTCCCCATATTTGCAGCAACTGATTTTTTCCTAATGTATTCTTAGTAAATTTAATTTAATAAGAGTCTGCACAGGACCTTAACTCAATTTCTCTCAAGTTCTCAGTCATTAGCCATCCCCCCCCCCAATTCCTTACATTTTCAGAAGAAAAGATATGCTGCTTGCTAAAACAAATTGTTTTTATTGATCCCATCCCTATCTGCTAATTCCAAGACACATCAATGTATTCCAAGACTTTATTCCAGCAAGTGTTCTTTTTTCATGAACCCCTCATTTATCTCTCCCATTGACTATTTCCTAGCCAACTCAGGCCTCCCGAGAACTTAAAGGGAAAAGATCATTTCGATCTACTCTATTCAGCTACTGCTCCATCTTCCTTTCACTGGAGGGGGAGAGGAAGGAAAACTCTTGTCTTTCTGTTTTCTTCATTTTTTGCACCTACCATCTGAAAACCTTGCAATTGAGTTTCTATATTAGTTTTCATTACCTGTAAGATTGAGCAAGTGGCAGAATGAGGGGTTGTCTAAGCTCAGTTTGCCAGAATTAAAGAAAAGCCAGATACACCACTCACTGCTTAGGGAAAAAAAATTATAAACAGTAGAAAGGCCAATAATAAGAATAATTTGGCCAAAGAGTCACTACTATGCACTAAAATAATATCATTTAAAGATTGTAAATAAGAGAAAAAGCTCTACAACAGCTGCACAAGGTCTCAAAATCAGGGAACAAAGGAAAAGACCTTTGGAATGGTTTAAGTAGGGTAATAAAAAAAAAGTAAGGATAAAGTTAGAGTGGAAGTTTGATGTTTCAAGGATATAAGAAAAGACCAACAAGAAATAGGTGACAGGATAAATGGAGATTTTCATCAGAACTGTTGTTTCTCAGAAAAAGAACTACCGATCTGGAACTTAAATACAATATAGAAAGATTTCAAAGTAAGTCTTATAAGAATATACGCCTTCTCTTGAAGCCATAGTTATTGTCCTCCAAATAATCTGAGATTTATAGGACTTCCATTAAGTCACAGTGAAATAAAATTCCTGAGAATGATCCTTTAGTAAATCCAAGATGAAAATTGCTCCCACATACTGAAAGTGGGAGGTAAAACAGATCAATGGAATCCATAGATTGCTAAAAGAGAAATTTGAATTTTAGATTCCCTAGAAATGTATAGATCCAAACTTTAGAATTTCAACATTAAACCAAAATTCTTACAAGTAAGTACCCAAGAGGAAACCTTTTGCATTTACAAGGGGAAGCAAGCTAAATTGCACAAGACCACTCCTTGGCCATGAGAAATAAACAAAACTGGAATATAATACTCTGAAGAGCAGAGCAGATTTGTTAAAATCACATCATGCACAGTTAGGTTTAATTGTTGATGGAAAAAGGTCTACTTTAAGTAAAATGAGGGCATGTGGTATTTTCTTCTGAAGAAGCCAGGGATGAGAGTAGGACATGTGACATGTACACCTATCAAAGACATTTAAACAAGTAAAAGACTCTGATAGACCGTGTGTCCGTGCATAGAAGGCTACCCGTGGACCTAGAAGAGCAGAGTTTGTCTTCTGATGTGTTTCTGTATGATCTCAGGAAAGTCACTTGATCTCCAAATGCTCCAGGCAACCCAGATACTAAGTCTTTAATTACTGATCTGCATCTTTGGAGGGAGTTTTCTAAGTGATAAAATCATAGGTCAGGTAAAAAAAATTCTAGACAATAAAAGCCCTAAAGAAAGAAAATGTGTCAGAGCTAGACAAGACTAGTTACACACACACACACACACCCATTGGTGGCCTTTTCCTCAGCCAGTGCCTTGTGGGACGAGTTCCTCCCACCTCACCTTTTTGTCACACTGACATCTGAATCTTTGCCTGTGGAAAGAAGTGATGAACAGGCCCCCTTTAAAGGACTAGATACATTTATGACTATCCTGGAATATCCAGGCCGTGCTCATCCTGAGGGACTCGCTTCCCAAGGAGGGAAAACCTTGTATTTAGTGTGAGATATTACAGACCTTTGCATGTTCGAGTCTTGGAAGTCATTTCTAGGCACGTGTAACCTCTTAGCTGGCCTCCTAACAATTCCGAAGGTTTTACTTCTCTTGTAACTTGCTTGAAGCCTTCTTGGCTCTGAACTGTTTCCCTCCAAGGCTTTTTCTGCAATCAGGCTCACGACCATCGTTTGTTTCTGCTCTCGAGGGATGCTGCTGCCTCTCTAGTCTCTTTAAGGTCATTGTGAGAAATTCCCCAAGACCCCTTCTTTTCAGATCATGGCCATCGTCGATCGAAGGAAAGGGCTCAGTTGCCTTAAAGACGAGTCATTTCAGAAAAGCCTGGCCGCAGGCTCAGGTAAGTGTATTTTCATCCATGAGGGATCTTCAGATCTTTGAGGCCAAACCTCGAGCCAGGTGAGAATTTGCCTTCCGATGAGACATGAAGCCTTTCCTCATCACTTTGGCTCTTCTGTCAATGCCAAAGACGCCTTGTCCCAAGGCTCCCTGAATGACTGAACAGGAACTGACTGGCTCTAGGGGATTTCTGAAGGTAGCTGCATTCCAGCAATGATCTTCATTTGGGACCCAGCTGTGTCCTTCGATAAATTCCACTGGAATAGTTCATGTAGGTGAGGGTTAGGCTGTGCTTTTGGATCTCTAATGGCAGGATGGACTCCTCCATTTAGAGAGCTTTTGCTGCTAAGTGTTGGGGAATGAGTAGGAGTGACGTCGCCCCCGTCCTTTGAAAGGAGCCTCCCACCAGCGTTTAGATAAGCAGGTCAGACACAGGGCAGGGAGGGCACAAGAACAGAATATTCTTCCATGTAGGATTCGTACTCTGCCATTTGTACATGAAGAAAATCAAATTTGTTGACTTCTGCAATAAGCCTTGCCACTGTACGGCTTCAAAATATTGTCCTTTTTGCTCTGCGATCCTGGCCTTGCCCTTTGGCACAGAGTTCCCAAGATCTGGACAGTGAATTTCCAGGAAACCCTGTTTGTATCATTGGATAGTGAGTTTTCCCGAGCTTAGTCTTGCTTTTAGCCCACAGGACTTCTAAGGGATTCACTTTGGAATTGGACCCAACAAAATGGCTATTTTCATACACAGAAGAGAGCAGAAAATGGGGCTTGTCCTTCAGCTGGAAGTCACTTGAGTGCTTGCCTTTGGAGAGCATCATGAATCCAACCGCTCGCTCGCCTTCGAAGCTGTCCTGCTTGTCTGGGCTTCCTTCTTGCTGTGTGGTTCTCTGCATGTAGAAAGATGCTTCAGTGACCATCAGCATGGCCTCATTTCCACCTTTTACTGTCCTTTCCATGAATGATCTGAGCGCTGTCCCCGGCCCCTTTCCAGGTCGGTTACATGGCCCGATGGCGAGTCTGAATTAGTGGCCATGTGACCAGTGGAGCCCTTTTTCAATGAGCACAAAGACATCGTGCCTCAGAGGAACACCAGCCCCAGAGGCCGAGGTGGGGAGGCCAGAGACCTGAGGAAGTCGAGCAGCACCAAGGCCCAAGGCCGCGGCGAACGATGACGCTTTGGGCTCGTTTATTCTTTCTTACAAGTGGCGGCCGTCAGTGTTTTATGGTCCTCACACAGGCAGCTTGTCCGCTGCGGCCCACATCGCCTTCCCTAGAAGCTTTGGTTGGCTCAGCCAGCGATTAAAGGGAAACAGAGAAGCCCTGGGAGACGGTGGAAGGTTCCTTCGTTTATGCTGGCTTCTCCTGGCTGTCCGGGCAGGGCTGGTCTGCCCTCGGCTCCCCATTTGCTAGGAAGAAGACGAGGACTCGAGCAGGCTGGGCACAGCACAGGAATGGAGACTTTCCGGGGATTCTCCTGGACTGCCCTGCTGGGAGGGGATCTGTCGCATGCAAGTGGGGAAGGTCTGACTGCTTCTGAAAGAAGCCATCTCCCAAGGAGTCCCTGTGCTAGAAGGGCAGACTGGAAGGCAGTTCCCTGGCCGGACTAGACCATAGCCTGGCCTTAGGCCATCTGAAGGAACTAAGACGAGATCAGTCAGGAATCTCTCAGGAAATGTCAGATCAAGTCAAGAATTAGTGGTGATTTTCCAAAACCACATACATCCATTCTCAAAATTATCCCTAGGTTAAAGATCCACTTATGAGAGCAGAACATCTCCCTGTTCTCTTTCACCTTCTCTCTGTCTCTCTCTGTGTTTCCCTCCCTCCCTCTCCCTCTCCCTGTCTCTGCCTTTCCCTCTCCCCCCCCTCTGTCTGTCTGTCTCTGTCTCTGTCTCTCCCTGTCTCTGTTTCTCTCTGTCTGTCTGTCTCCCTGTCTCTCCCTCTCTCTGTCTGTCTCTCTTTTCCTTCAAAACCCTCTGCTTAAAAGGCAGAGCACGACTTCCATTTTTCCTTCACAAACCCGCTTACTCAAGTTTTATGGACTGTAGATCAAAGTCCTCCTTTCTTCTGAATTCAAGTCCAACACACCTTCCCACCTTCTCTGACTTGCTTAAGTCAAACTAACATTCCGTTGGTATCACTTCAATTGCTAATCGGTAACCCCAAAGAGCTCTGATATAAAGATTACATCGTTGAACCACTGCATCTTCAGCATAGTACTCATCAGTTATAAATTCCAGTTCATAGTACAAATCGGTAAACTGAGGCAACCACAGAGTATTGAACCAAATCATGGTGCGGTCAGGTTGACGATGAGCTTTTGTTTACATCCAAACAATACTTAAAACACATGTTTTAGCAGCAGCTCACATAACACATTTCAAAAAATCTCATAAAGCATTTAGTAACTTCACAGGATCTGCTTTAAATTCAGAGATTCGCACCTTAAGCAAGCCTTGTGACAAGCAGGCCGATGATCTCTTTTCAAGACCAAGAGGTTAACGGCTGTAATAGTCGGTCCAACTTCAATGCGCTGGATGAAGGCCATCGAGACGGAAACCATTTGGTCATTGTAAACAAAGGCCCATCTTTGGTACGTTTGAACACTTGAACCCGTGTTCCCCTTAAGCCCCTGATGATGGAGAGATGGATAAGGACAGAGCCACCCTTGAGGCCACACTGCTAAAACCCTGCTCTACCAACGAGTCTGTGGCTGCTCTATACAGACTGAAATTTCGCTCTCCGGCAAAACTAAAATGAGGATGTTGTCTTCTGAACCCACATGGACACGTGATCACAACTGAAATAAAATGCCAATCGATGACTCCAGTAGAGAGATTTACAGTGTTCCTTCCTTCTGGCTAGCAGCCTGGGAGAGGACTTCTCATCCCTCCCTGTTTGCCTCAAAACAGGCAAGTCATTAGGAAGTCCCCAAAGCAGGAGTCTCCGCAGTCGTCTTTCTGTTCGGAATCGGCCCTCGTCCTCCCTGCAGCAGAGGAAGGCGGGTCTGATCAGTGAGCTGACAGCTTCCTGGTTTCCTCTTTTATCATCTCTGCCTTAAAACCCAAGCAAGGAGCAGTTTGGAGGGCTGGGAGCCTAGTGAGGGGATAAAGCCGAAGGGAGGGAGCTTCTGTCCACAGTACGCCCTCTTTCCTGCCGTCCAGTTGCCACCTGGCGTTGGAAGTAGGGGATCAAAAGCCAATCTCCTCACATTTTCTTGATGTTGCTCAGCTAGGCAAACACCAGCACCCAGTGGAATTTTCACTCGGGCTGCTCAGATTTGGTCTCCTCCCAACAGGAGGGGCCTGGGAGGCTGCTTTTCCTTTGGCTTAATTGGCTAGTCCCAGTCTGGCTCGGTCGGAGCTCAGGCTTGGGAGCCACTCCACAGCTGAGGCTTCCCAGACTGAAAAGGGAGAAGTCCAGCACAGCCACCACCCAAGGGGAGGCTGCTATTACCGTTTGAGGGCGCCATGGAGAGGCCGTGGCTCTCGCTTACCGAAGGCGTAACATGGTCTGTCAACATTACAAAGAAATCAGTTGTTTTTTGTTGGTTTTTTCCCCAAGCAATTTAGAGCCAATTTTTCCCAATTACTAAGGTCACTGGAAGGAAATGGCCACTATTGATACAGCCAGGGTCCACCTGGAACTGTGGGCCCGACAACCCTGACGGGGAGGACAGTGGTGGAGGTGGGCTCCTGAGGGAGTGCCTTGTCTGCCCCGACTGAGTGCCAAGAGCCACCCCCCCTCTGCCTCGTTCTCAGCCCCTAAGTGAGGGCATAAGGTGGGGGTGGGGTGGGGGTAGTAGGTCCGGGGACTCGGGGGGCTGACTCTGGTAACACAGGTGGGGCTGAGGCCTCTGGCTCAGAAGATGTCCCAGCGTGCTTGCGCCTCTTTTTCCTCACATCCTCCGAGAGGGTCAAAGCCTTAAGGGCTCCCTTTGAGGGGGCATGGGCATCTGAGGGAAGAAAGGATTGGAGCCACAACGGGGGTCCAGGAGCAGGCCTTGCCAGGTGAGAATATAAGGAATCTGATTGGGGTGGCCCTGTGGTCTGGGATCTAAAACCAGGGCCCGGACCTTGGAAATAACCCCTAAGTTGAGGGTCCCCTCCTTGGGTCATCCCAGAGCAAATGCCGCCACCCTAAAGAGCAGAAGGTGACAAGTTTATTCTTCTTGAGGGACATGGAGAGGTTGTGGGCCCTCGCCTTGTGGAGTGGACCTCTGGGGTGGACTCTCCCTGTCCCAGTGTCCTGTAGAATGAAAGGAGTTACTAGGCTGTACACAAAGGCAGTGAACATGAAAGCAGACAGGGCAATATGTGATGGACTGGACAGCCAAGACAAACAACAAATATGAACGTTGGATTGGATGTGCTCCTCCACTCACCCCAAGGGGCCAGGGGCGAGTGGTCCCAAAAATAGTGGTGTGGCTGGGCTTCCCCCAGGGCTGCACCCCCTTCTTCCAGTGCATCCACTGAGTTTTCTAATTCCAACCCTGAACTCCGGACTTGAACCCCAGGCAAGGGCCTGTAACCCCTGCAGAAGGGACTCTAACCCCACAAATAAAGTCGACTAAAATCAACTGGCCAGAATACCTTGTTTAAGAGAGTTGAGCCTGACAGGCCCTTCCTATGGCTCATCCAAGGGAGAGGGAGTTGGGGATCCTTAGGTGAAGGTAGCCAAGAGGGTTGTCACAGTCTTTGCCACACACTTCCCAGGATTTCTGACTTATCCCCTCGCGGGAAATAGTAACTGCGTACTTTCCCAGTCCACACTCAGAAATATGTGGGTGTTTCTCCCAAATGAGTCTAGCTTGGCAATAGGCTGTCCTGTACAACCCCCGGGGCCAGTGACCAGTGGTCAGCCACTTAGCTGTATGTCGATGACTCAGGAGATCCAACTCCCTCACTCTCACACGGCATTCTCTGCACATTCATTCAACACCTCCAGAGGCTGCTCACCGGACCCTACCATCCTCCAACAAGATGTGATGTATTCTGGACCCTGGTGTCTCGAGTTGCCCCAGCGACAGGGAGCAACTGTTGGTTGGACAACCTCCCTCTGTTGGTCAAACTCTGTTTCTTGTGGGATCCTGGGAGAGCCCCCATATAAAGTGTCCGGTGAATCGATCCGGAGGATGAAACAATGACCAACAATGTAACACACAGGAGGGAATTTATTAAACAAACTGCAGCTTGGGCTCAGCACTCTAAGATGGCTTAAGTGCTGTTTTGGGGGCTTGCAGGCTTTTTATACTGGAGTGGTAGGGGGAGTGAACAGGAACTCCTGGGGCTGGGGTCCTTATCAGTTCCTAGTACATTACAGGGTATGGTAACTGGTTCTTCATTAACTTGACTGCAGGGGCTCTAGGGGCAAGGGGGGTCAGGGAGAAAATAGGTTCCAGGGCTGGTCCTTCAATGTCAGTTCCTTTGGTCAGATATCTTAAATCACTGGGATCTAGAAGTCAGCCCTCTTTGGGGGAGAGGTGTGACCCTCCCCAAATCTTCAATCCCCTTAACTAGGTTGTTTAGAGAGTAGTCCAAACCTAAATCTTAAATGTTAGATAATTTATTGGGGTTCAAGCAGGAAGGGGATGGCAAGGCTGTCAGGTTGGAACGTAGGTAAACAAGGAAGCCCTACAGATTGTCCCCTCTAGCAGGTTGGTCCCCCAAAGTCTGGTGGTTCAAGGCTTCTCAGCCTTGACCCCTCTTTCTTGCCAACTGCCCTTTAGTCCCTACTCTCAAGCTACATTTTGAAAATGTATGTCCAGGGACAGGTAAGGGAGAGAGATAAAATGAGAAATCTTAGGAAAGTGGTTGACGAATGACTGCTCAAAAGTCCAAATCCACAGTCCCCCTTGAGGATTTTGGGTTGCTGTAACTGAAGGTCTTAGTTGAGGTATTCAGGGTTTCAGAAGGAATAATAGATCTCCAAAGAAATAGGCTCCTTCCCAGCTTCAGGGAATCCACCTCCCTCCTCTGGCTCTCAGCTGGAAGTGAAGTTGGCTTCCTCCCTTCCTTCCTTCCTCCCTTCCTCCCTTCCTCCCTTCCTTCCTTCCTTCCTTCCTTCCTTCCTTCCTTCCTTCCTTCCTTCCTTCCTTCCTTCCTTCCTTCCTTCCTTCCTTCCTTCCTTCCTTCCTTCCTTCCTTCCTTCCTTCCTTCCTTCCTTCCTTCCTTCCTTCCTTCCTTCCTTCCTCCCTCCCTCCCTCCCTCCCTCCCTCCCTCCCTTCCTTCCTTCCTTCCTTCCTTCCTTCCTTCCTTCCTTCCTTCCTTCCTTCCTTCCTTCCTTCCTTCCTTCCTTCCTCCCTTCCTTCCTCCCTCCCTTCCTTCCTTCCTCCCTTCTTTCCTTCCTCCCTTCCTTCCTTCCTTCCTTCCTTCCTTCCTTCCTTCCTTCCTTCCTTCCTTCCTTCCTTCCTTCCTTCCTTCCTTCCTTCCTTCCTTCCTTCCTTCCTTCCTTCCTTCCTTCCTTCTTCTTTTCTTTCTTTCTCTAGCTTATTTTATAGTTGAGGAAATAGAGGCAAATTATGTGTTACGTGATTTGCCTAGAGTTACAGTTACCAAGTGTCTGAAGTCACATTTGAACTCTGGAAGATGTCTTCCTGATTCTGAGTCCTGCATTCTATCCACTTGGTCACCTAGCTGCCCTCCTCCTCCTAATCCCAACCTTCCTCCTTCCCTAACTTGACTTTCCTCCCTTTTTAGCTCCCCTTTGGATCTTGTCTTTCCTCATTAGAATATAACATCCTGGAAGACAGGGACAATTTAATTTTTGCACATTTGTATGCCCAGCTCTGAGCACAGAGCCTGGCACATAAGTTCTCTCTCTTTTTTTTTTTAAACTTTACCTTCCATCTTAGAATGAATACTGTGTATTATTTCCAAGGCAGAAGAATGGTAAGGACTAGGCAATGAGGGTTAAGTGACTTGCCCAGGATCACACAGCTGGGATGTGTCTGAGGTCAAATTTGAACCCAAGACCTCTTGTCTCTTGGACTGGCTTCCAATCCACTGAGCTACTCAGCTGCCTCCAATAAGTTCTTAATAAATGTTTACCGACTCAGCGTTTGACTTTATATGTTGTTTGCAAACAGTTGTTTGCTTAGGGTCTTCTCTGTTAGACTGTGGACTCCCTGACGACAGGATGTTTATGTCTTTCCTTGTCTCTTCAGAGCCTGGTCTAGTGGCACACACTTACTTAATAAATGCTTCTTGTTTCCAAATCTTCAGTTGAAGAAAAAATGGATGGTTGCTTAATATATTCTTGTCCAAACAAAACGTGATTTTAAAATAAATATTACAATCTCAAAATGTTTTTTTTTTCTGTCTTTTTGCTAATTTTCTGAAGTAAAAACCAAAGTTCGAATGAACAGAAGCAGGGCAATGGAGAACTATTCAAGGGTGCCCCACTTTAAGGAAAACCTAAAAAGCTGGAATGAGTACCCAGGCACACTAGGGAGTGATGATTCACATTTCAAAGGCACTTTTCACTCATTTTACAAAAGGATTCACTGTAGGGTTCCCTGAGATAGCAGCTCCCCTGCTGAATCAGCAACTCTTGGACTGAGAGGCTGGGTTGGGCAGGGATAGGGTAGAGAAACCTAAAGCAAAAGAACTAGAAACTCCTGCTGGCAGAACATAATCAAAATTGAGGGAAAAGTAGCTCTGAAAGGATCATATGAGACAAGAGAAAAATAGGCTGCCCCTGGGAACTCTACTTGGCAGATGACATCTAGTGCAAAGAGCCCTGGAAGTCCGGAAATCCAAGTGGTTGTTTTCCCAGTGACTGTGGGTGAGTCATTTCATCTCTGTAAAAGAGGGTGCTGGACTGAATGACCTTAAAGCTTGAACATTCTCTGTGTCAACCTAAATGAAACCAAACTACCAAAGTAGTTATGAGAAAAGTCTTTAATCCAGGTGAGAAGATGATAGCCCCAGGGCACTGGAGTATCCACTTGGGACAAGGGAAAGGGTGTTTAAATACATTTGTAAGGGGGCAGCTACAGAGATCCACTTGGAGGCAGGAGGACCTGGGTTCAAATTTGACCTCAGGCACTTCCTAGCTATGTCTAAACTTTACTGCTCTTCTGTTTTAATTATCAATACTGAGTTGCAAAAAAAAAAGGGGGGGGGAATACATCTGGAAGGCACAGATTCTATAAATTGCTTTACATAATAGCCACAAATCTGTAGACTGGGAAAGGTAGGTTTGAAGCAGGAGGAGGTATGTGCTCTCAGGCAATGCTTGGCTCTGGGAACAAGGTAGCCAAAGTCTTCCTATATTCTAATCTTCTATCATTGTATCATAGACCTAGAACTAGAAGTCTAGAACCTCAGAGACCATCCAGTCTACCTTTCTCCCCTCATTATTTAAATAAAAAAAACTGAGGCTCAGACAAGCTGAGTGACTTATCCTAAATCACCCAAATTGTGAAAATCTGAGAAAAGGGTCTCAACAATGGTTTGCTCGCTCTAGAGCCAGGTGCTTTCCCCACTCCCTTGTCTTTCCATGGGCTAAAGTTCCTTGGGCTCTAACATTCTATGTTCTAATTTGCTGTGTTCTAAGGTCCGACATTCTATATTCTGCCAACGGTGTGCTGGAAGCTGCTCACGCTGTCTCTAGAGCTGATTGTTAAATTTTCATTATGGGCATCCATGCCTTAGGAATCAACAAATGCTACAATTTGGTTTATTCTTTGGTTGATTATCTAGACTTAAGAAAAGGTTAATAATTCAGATTAAACTTTAAAGTCTGCATTATTTTTTCAGAGGGCCACTTGTTAATTACTTATCTGCATACTGACTATCTTTCATGATTCTAAGGCATTTAACCTCTATAATATTCAGTTCCTTTATCCTCAAAATTGACAGGTGAATCTCAGGACTACTGACCTTACAGGATTGTTTTAAGGACCTAATAAAATAACATATTAAATAAGAATTTATTCCTTGGCTTATGATCTATTTGGCACTGAGGAGGACACAAAGATGACTAAGTTATATAGTCCCAATACTTATAGTTTAATATAAGGCAATAAATAAGAGCAGGACTTTTTTCTCCTCTTGATATTAAACATATTCATCCAGAATCCCTCAATTCTAAAAGGCTACAGATAAGAGAAAGCTTTGACAGCTAAGCTGGTGTAAACCTGTCTTGTGGTCAGAGGTTGCTACCAAATATCCTGGAACATCCTGCTTCTGTGTCCCACCTGTCTTTGGAGGAAACTGCCTGTTCTTTACCCCCAGCTCCTCTCCAAACCACTCCTTGTGGTTTGCAAGATAAATTGTCTCAACTCCTCTCAGGCTGTGGGGTCTCCATTCTGGATGTCCTCCATGTCTACATTTTCCCTTTTAATAAATAATCTTTAAAAAGTCTCAATCAGGACTTCTCTTTATTTGAAGAGTGGGTTTTACATGGTTGACCTGTTCTAATAGAGCAAACTAGACTCAGGGTGAGAAAGCTGAAGTCTAATCTTGGCTTTGCCACTTAAAGTGTGAATTGAAGAAAGTCACAGATCCTCTGGACTTTGTCATTTGTAAGGTGGGAAATATATTCCCTGTTCAACTAATCTTTCAGAGTTGTTGTGAAAGGAAAATCACAGACAACGCAGGAACACTTTGGAAAAGTCTGTACAAACCAGCCAATTATATGTCAAACACCATACTAAGTGCTTTACAAACAAGGGAGCAAGTGATTTAATCTTTATTTGCCTCCATGTCTTCAATTGCAAAATGGGAATAATCATTGCATTTTCCAGGGTTGTGTCAAGTATCAAATTAGATAATATTTGTTGCTGTTCATCCTGCATTTTTTTCAAAAAGGATCAATGACATCATGGGGTGATACCTTGACTTGTACATGAATTGAATTTAAGTAAGGCAATTAATTAAGTACACAAAGTCCTCAGCCCCACACTCTCTTCCAGAGTCATCCTAGTACGATGAAAATACAAAAGTAGGGATGACTCCTGATGGCCCAGGATGCAGTGGGTGACCTTGACTTCTTTAATGTCTAACCAAGTTCTAACTGTTCCACAGAGCCTGCTTTAGCCACCTTCTTAGCCATTGGAATAAATTGTTCTCATCTACCTATAGCTTATGCTTGGAGTAGACATCCCCCTAATTCACAGATTGACCATTGGTTATCTTCAATGTGGTTTAGCCCACCTGCCAAAACAATTTATTAGTGAGTGGCTGCTGTGAATGCTATAACTTCCTAGAGCCACAGGTGAGAACTGGGTGGCAGGTGAACATCAAAAGTAGATAAACAGCTTTAAAAAGGGTACAGCAAGTCCTCACAGCAGAGGTACTAGTCTTCCCTGAACTCCCTATATACCCTAGATAATATTTGTAAAGCATGAAGCGCTATGCCAGCCACATAGTGGTGCTAAATAAATACCTGTTTTCTTCTTTGCTTTTCTCTCTTATTACCTTTTAGTCTCCTATCCTTTTAATCAAAAAAGATATTCTTATTTCTAACCCTTCATGATATTTCCTTCTGGACAGGGTTCAATGGGCCTCAAGTAAAGTGGGACTAAGTACTCTTGGGAAATTGAGATACAAACAATAGCTCTGTGTTAGTTTATTCCAGTGATCACTGTTGGATGGGCCAGGGCACTATGGAAGTCTTTCTCCCTGAGACTATTTGAATTGGTCCTCTGAGTAGCAGCAATTTTCAGTACTTTTCAATTCATGCATGCTGAGGTGATCAAGGCCTTTGCTATGAAAAAATGTATTATCCTTCCATCAATATAATTCTTCCTAAAAACATCCCCACAAATATTAAACAATTTGGGGCATATGAACAAGATGTACTTTATAGATAAACATGGTGGAGTGCCCCGGGGAAGAACATGATGTTAAATCTTTTGTATGCTGAAAAGTTGAGTTGAGTCTAATAGCAATGTGCTTGGGAAAAATTCTGTCCTTTACCCTATTTGCTGATTCTTGCCTAAATAGTTTTAATCTCTTGTCTCAGACCAATAGCCATCCCTTACTGTTCAATAATAGCCATCCAAATAAGTGGTTTCTAAAATCCCCATGTCAGATAATCTAATCTAAATATTGCCTAAGTCAGTATAAGATGTGCCCATGTATTG
The DNA here is from genome assembly GCF_027887165.1 of Monodelphis domestica. NCBI lineage: Eukaryota > Metazoa > Chordata > Mammalia > Didelphimorphia > Didelphidae > Monodelphis > Monodelphis domestica. Next base: position 1,235,927 of record NC_077229.1, read on the forward strand.
TCAGTAGATGCCTATAAATGTTCATTCAGCTACATCAAGAAATATTCCTATTTTTTTTAAAGGATCCTTTCTCCATAATGTCATCCTTCCCTTAAAACTTTTCAGTGGATCCGCTCTCATTACCAAATAAAGTTCCAACTCCTTAGTATGGTGCTCAAGGCCATCTACAATCAATCAATCAAGTATCTATTGAGTATGTGCCAGATACTGTGTTAGGCACTGGAGATAAAAGTTCAAAGAATGAACTCATCTCTACTTACAAAGAATTTACATCCCATTTTTGGTAGCTCAGATTCTAATACCTTTAATCTGCTGTTCTAGCCTCATCTTACAAGTTCTTCACATTGTCCAGTCAAATATTACTATTGCTTAAATATACCTCCTTCCTTTTCTCTCTGTGCCATTACTCAATCTATTTCTTACCTAGAATGTTTTGAATCCTACCAGTTAAATTCTATCCATTAGAGGCTTAGAATTCTACCTCTTTCATGATACTTATCCTGAGCACACAGGACAGAAGTGATCTTTTCATCATCTTATCTCCCTTTTCAATTTCAAAATTCTCTTGTGGAACTTATCCAGTACAAATTTATATAATTATTAGTTTTAAAATGCATGTTTATTTTATAAATGTTTGCAAGGAAACATAAATGTTGACATTCTTTCATCATTATAATTTTCTTTTACATAGTTATTAATTGTTTCTATAATCTGTTCTTGGACCCACTCATTATTTAAGATTTTTACTGTTAAGTCTCCATTTGGGTCTGTTTTTTTCTAAGTCCTGAGCCAATTTTTATTTTCTTTTTGTTATGATCTGTAAATAATGTGTTAACTATTTCTGCCTTTTATATTTGTTTGAAATATCTCTATGTCCTATAAACATGGATAATTTTTGTAAAAGTTTCCTGTGGTGCTGTGAATAATTATATCTTCTTACTGTCTTTACAAAGGAAGATGAAGGTCTTTTAACTGGTTTCTCCAGCAATTTGTTCAGTTTCATATTTTCCTTCTTGTTTACTATTCTGTTGGATTTATCCAAAACTGAGAGAGGAACATTAAAGTCTCCTTCTCTTATTGTACTATTGTCTCTATCTTCTTGGAACTCAGATAATGTTTCCTTTATGAATTTAGATTCTGAGTTATCTAAAATATACAAATTTGTTATTGATACTGATTTGCTATCTGCAATTCCTTTCAGTACATTATAGTCTCCTTGTTTATCCCTTTTTAATTTTTGAATGTTTGGTTTTACTTTGTCAGATATCAAAATTGAAATTCTTGTGGGGTTTTTTGGATACACTTGATAATAACAGGGTTTTCCCCACCCCCATTCCCCCAATTTCATTTTGTGTATGTCTTTCTTTTAAAAATGTATTTCTTGTTAAATAATAGATTATAGGATTTTGTTTTCTTATCCAATCTGTAACCCTTTTTCATTTTATTAGTTTGTTTTATCCATTCACATTTAAAGTTAAAATTATACTTTCCTGCATCTGTTTCTAATGTTGGATTTAGTTCCTTTATAGCTTCTGCTTTTATCTGGTTACATAATTATTCTCCTTCCCCCCCCCCCTTCAATTAGTTGAGTAGATTCTCCCTTTCTCTTTTCCCCTTCAATTGATATTATCATTACTTTTCAAAATTTTTATTTTTTGTGCCCCTTTCCAAAAAGGATTTTTCCTACTCTCCTCATTCTGTCCTTTCTTTCTGTCTACCCTAGACCTTCATTCTCAGATTCATGATCCCTATAATTATCTTATCTCTCTCCTTTCCTTGTATTTCTCATGTAATCAAAGATTCCAAGGTTTACATAGGCAGTTCCCTCTAGGTGCTTTCTGGCAAAATCCTGTCAGAATTGGGATGTCCCCCTTTCTTTTTTTACTTCTGTGCCTCACTCCCAGAATAATATCAATAATTACTGAATAAATAAATGAATGATGTTCAAAATTTTACAAAGGCAAATTAATTTCTATGATTAGAAAGAGTGGCATATTGTACCTAATCAATCAATGGTTCCTCAATAAAAATAAGTCTGTGTGATATAAATTAAAAAGTTCTACTTGAGAAGGCTAATAGGTGCCATTAATTCTTTTTCTCTCTATCTTCTTAATACTCTATAGTCTGGCTTCTGAAGTTATCATTTAACCTAAGTGCTATCTCCAAAGTTTCTAATCATCTCTTAATTGTCATCTCTAATAGTCTTTTCTCAATCTTCATCCCTCTTGACTTCCTTGCTTTCTTTGATGTTATTCAAACTCTTCTTGATACTCTCTCCTTTCTAGATTATTCTCTTTTCTCTCTAAATACTTCTTAGTCTCCTTTTCTGGATCTTCATCTAGGTTATACCTACTAAGCATTGGTGTCCTATAAGGCTCTTTCCTGAGTCCTCTTCTCTTTTTCCTCTATATTACTTCATTTGATTATTTGACCAGCTCCAATGGATTCAACTATAATTTTAATGCTTAGGATTTTCAAATCTCCTTATCTAGCCCTAATATCTCTTCTAATCTACAGGCTCTCATTTCTAAAAGTCTATCAGGCATCTTGACCTGGGTGTTCCAAAGATATTTGAAAATAGCACATTTGAAACTGAATTTATTATCAATTTCCCCCCAACCTTCCCCTCTTCCTAAATTCCCTTTGACTATTAAAGGTACCACAATTCTCTCAGTCACCCAGACTCAAAATCTAGGTGTCACCAGTAATTCTTCACTCTCTTTCTCTGTCCCCACATCTAATTTGTTGCCAATGGCTATCAATTTAATCTTCCTAACATCTTTTATATAGTTCCCCTTCTCTACTCTGGCTCTTGAAGTACCCTCATGAAAGTCCTTATTACCTCATACCTAGACTATTACAATAGCCTTCTCTTTGTTCTGCCCACCACTCCAGTCCATCTTACACATAGCTGTCAAAGTGATCTTCCTAAAATGCTGGTATAATCAAACTCCAGTGACTCCCTATCACCTCTAGGATCAACTATATTTTGTTTTAATTCAAAGTCCTTCATAATCATGTTCTCCTGTCTTTCCAGTCTTCTTATACCTTATACTCCTGACTAAACATATATACTTGGCAATACCATGACAATAGCCTCCTTGCAGTTTCTTGCAAATGGGATTCCATATTGATTGTGAGCATTTTCACTGGCTATTTCCCATGCTTAGAATTCTTTCCCTCCTAATCTGTCTCCTGACTTTCTTGACTTCTTTCAAGTTTCAACTAAAATCCCACCTTCTTTAAGAAGTCTTTCTCAATTATCTGCTAATTCTAGTGATTTACCTATTGATTATCTCCAATTTATCTTATTTTTAGCTTGCCTATAAATACCTGTTTGAGTGTTTTCTTCTCTATTAGAGGTCTTTGAAATCAAGAACTACTTTTTACCTTTTTATCCCTAGTATGTAACATAGTTTCCAGCACTTAGTAGGTGCTTAACAAATGTTTATTTATGACAAAATAGTGATAATAATGTGAGGAAATGTAGGAATAAAGAGTGGGAAATGTTGTTGAAAGTCTTTTGGTAAAGATAAATGAACAGATAATATCAGAAGGAATATTATCATTGGGCTATGCCACAGTCTATTTGGACAGAAAGAGAAAGTAGATAAGGGATTCAAGAAAAAAGATCCCAAGTTTAGAAGAGAGACATGCTACAGTAAAGATGGGGGACCATCAATTATCTAGACATCTACTGGAGCTCACTGGAGCTCAAAACTAGGGCAATGGATAATTTCTTGATTTACTAAAGTTATACTTTCATTCTTAAAAGACCGAGAATCTTAGAGAAGGAAATTCCCCTCCAAATCTGATTTTCATCAAGAAAGAACTTATTCTGGGGTTTAAATTATTGAGAATGTAACCACTATACCCTAGAATTTATGAAAGAAAAGAAAGCCAGACATAGTTTGACATAAACTCTAGATTTGGTGAATGCAGATTTCAGAGATCAGAGAAAATATAGTTAGTATCCCATGGATTAAATTTCTATTAAATTAGCCAAAATAAATTGGGAGCTCTCAGGAGTGGATCTCCAAATACACAAAAATAAGTTCATTAAAGATGAAAAAGAAGGAAGGAATCTAAAGAAATTAAATTATATATAAAGCAAGTTTACTAATCAACAAATAGCAGGGGGAAAACATATCTACTGAAGATAGGAGTGGATGATGGAAGATCAATACAAAGGGGTGGCACAGTACTATTATAATAGTATCAGGAATATTAAAGTAAAGAAATAAGACTTGGCTATGAATGAAGCTAAGGACAACAAAAAAAGGTTGTTTTTGAAGCTGTATTCACATCTTGCAACATATTGGTGCACCTCTTTGTTTCACCAATAATGAAAACATATACACACAATGCAAAAACACTTAGATTCAAAGAGGGGCCAAGACCACTAATATGGGGAGATGGCATAATAACCAATAATTGAAAGATAGAAGAGCTACTCAGCTCTTCCTTTGCTTGTAATTTTCTTTGCCAAAGGGAATGCTCTTTGGAACTCAAAAGGCAGAACTAACATTGTTAAAAGGGAATTGATACTCAACGTAAGTATAGCTACCTAGCTATCCAAGTCATCTTGTCCAACTGTTCTAAATACTAAAGAACTGGAAAAAAAAAAACACCTGACAAGTGGGACGGTTGAGGCTCTATCAGTAATCCTTAAAGGATCACAAAAAATGAGAGTGGTCTTGTAGGACTGAAGAAAGGCTGGAATTCTTCCCCTCCTCATCTCTGCCTCCTGGTTTCCATGACTTCCTCAAGCTTCAAATAAGATCCCACCTTTTATAAGAAGTCTTTCTCAATTTCCCCTTAATTCTGGTGACTTTCCTATTGATTATCTCCAACTTAGTATAGTTTTAGATTGTTTGGAAATAACTGTTTGCATGTTCGCTTCTCTATAGAGATCTTTGAAATCAAGAATTGCTTTTTTCCTTTCCATCCCCAGTGCTTAACATACTTCTTAGCACATAGTAGGGGCTTAATAAATGTTTATTTATGACAACAAGTGATTTTCATGTGAGGAAATATAGGAATAAAGAGTTTAAACTTGGTTTTAGAGCCCAGACCTTCAGCTTCAATCTGAAGCATTATTGTATAGAAAAGAAATTGTTTGCTTATTTGGACTCAGAGGTTAGAACTAATAACTACAGTTAGAAATTGAAGTGTTGGGGGAGAGGTGCGGGAAAATGGATCACTAATAGACTGTTGGTGGAACTGTGAACTAATCTAACATATAGGAGAGCAATCTAGAATTATCCCCAAAGAATTATAAAACTGTATATGCCTTTTGACCTACCAATACCAATATTAAGTTTATTTCCTAAAGTGATTAGGGAAAAAGGAAAAGAGCTTATATGTTCTAAAATATTTATAGTAGCTCTTTTTTGTGGTAACAAAAAACTGGAAACTGAGGGGATGCCCATTAATTGGGGAATGACTAAACAAATTGTGGCATATGATTGTTATGGAATACTACTGTGTTATAAGAAAGGATGAACAGGTTAATTTTATAAAATCATGGAAAGACCTACATAAAATTAGTGAAATGAGAAGAACCAAGAGAACATTCTATATATCAAGAGAAATATTGTTTGAAGAATGACTTGTTTATGTCCACCTCTAGAGAGAGAACTGATAAATAGAACAGGGAAAACATAGTTTTATATACACATATAACTTTTGTTAAATAATACCTTCTCTAGTGCAGGGAAAGGAAAAAGGGTGGAAGATACTTGGGAATTTTAATATAACAAATAAATTAATTAATTTTTTAAAAGAGATAAATTTATGAGTGTCTCCTCTAATAGAATATATTATCCTTAAAAGCCTGGGAATATTTACTTTTTGTTTTTATATTCCCAAGCATAGTTCCTGGCACATAATAAATACATGTGGATTGATTGATAAATAAGAAAGGAAAAAACAATTTTAACAATTTAAGTTATCTCAATTGGATATTGGCTGTCTTGAGAGTTAATGGGTTCCTTGTTCCTTAAAGTCTTCAAGTGAAGATTGTTATATTGAACTAGAGATTCTTTGGAGAACAAGGATTAACTTAAATGGCCACTGAAACCGTTTCTCACTTTGAAACTATTAATTTTTTGACATGTGAAGTATCTTGCCTTGCCAGTTATCAGTAATTCTGATTTTACCGTGTCAGCACCATGGACAGTAACATGACTACTTCTGCATCCTAGGTGATGGAATCTTTAAAATTAACATGAATTTCCCAAAAGCCCTGAGCAACACTGCTTAACTGAATGGGTTGGTTGGCTAGGGATCTGATACTAATTCACCTTGCCTTTCTTAAGCAATATTGCTTCAGAGTAGGGTTTTGATAGGTTCAAGGGAAGAAGACAGTAGGAGCCCTATTAATAAGAAAAAAATAGAGTGCCAGTGGGTAACACAGAAGTACTGAAGAACAACTACTGACCATAATTTTCTTCAGGACAGTCAGATAACAAAAAGAGTACTAGATTAGTGGTGAGAGAACCTGTATTGATGGCAAAAGGACCAGTATGAATGGCAGAATGGAACATGAAGGATGTACTGATTGGTTTGAGGCCTGTTAGATTGAGAGGACTATCTATTTGTACTTACTAATCAATACAGGTTGGCCCCAGGGAGGTAGTTCAGAACTCCAATGAATTTATTAAGCCCCCCAGAACATAGTTTTTAGAATTTAGGGATAGATGTTATATAGCAGGTCAGATAACAAGAGGATGTCTGTAGTAGATCATCTATCTAGTAGTAGTAGTCGGTAGTATGTCATCCTATCTAGTCCAACAAACCTAACTTAATTAAGTCATTAGCTGAAAACTGGTCCACAAAAATTCAGTTCAACTGCTTTTTTTTTTTGTTTGTTTAGCACCCAATGAAATAAAATAACTTAGGACTGAGGTTATCAAATCCAGGCTTTATTTTAGAGAGAAGGAAATGAGACCTGTAGAGGGGAAATGACTTGCCCCAGGTCATGTGGATAATAAGTAGCAGAATTAAAACTTGAACTTGGATTCCTGATTCTTCATCCAATATTCTTTCCACTAAACAATACTGATTATAGGCCTGCATCTTGGTAAACTATATAGATATTTTAGCAGGGCATGGTCTTTAGAAAAAATTATAAATATTTTACTAATTACATGAAATAACAAAGTTCTACATAAGTTTTCTGAAGTTATATGATATGAATTGTTTCTCTCTTTCTTTTCTCTCCCCACTGTCAGAGCTGGCAAGCAATTAGATTTGGATTATATATGTATTATCATGCAAAACATATTTCCATATGGTTCATTTTTTGTAAGAGAATAATTATATAAAACCAGATAAACAAATTAAAAACCCACATGCTTTTATCTTCATTCCAATTTCAAGAGTATCTTCTCCAGAGATGGATAGCATTCTTTGTCATAAGTCCCTCAGAATTGTCCTGGATCATTGATTTGCTGAGAATGGCTAAGTCTATCACAGTTGCTCATTCTACAATATTGCTGTTAATGTGTACAATGCTCTCCTGGTTCTGCTCATTTCACTCTGCGTCAGTTCATGTAGGACTTTCTAGATCTTCCTGAAATCATCCTGTTCATCATTTCTTATAGCACAATAGTATTCCATTGCCATCATATACCACAATTTGTCCATTTCCCAGTTGATGGACACCTCCTCAATTTCCAAATCTTTGCCACCACAAAAAAGAACAGCTAGAAATGTTTTTGTACAAGTTGGTCCTTCTCTCTCCTCCTTTTTATCTCTTTGAGATATAGTCCTAGTAGTGGGATTATGCATTGTTTTATAACTCTTTGGTCATAGTTCCAAATTGCCCTTCAAATGGTTGGATCACTTCGCAACTCCACCAACAATACATTAGTGTCCCAATTTTGCCACACCCCTTCCAACATTTGTCACTTTCTTTTACTGACATATTGGCCAATCTGACAGGTGTGAGGTGGTATCTCAGAGTTGTTTTACTTTGCATTTCTCTAATCAAGAGTAATTTAGTACCTTTTTTTCCTTATGATTACTGATAGCTTTGATTTGTCCATCTGAAAAACTGCTTATTCATATTTTTGACCACTTATAAATCAGGGAATGACTTGAATTCTTACAAGTTTGACTTGTCTCTCTTTCTATCTCCCTATATATTTCTCTAAATATTTGAGAAATGAGACTTTTATCAAAGAAATTTGTTATAAATTTTTTCTATAGTTTTTGTTTCCGTTTAAATCTTGGTTACATTGGTTTTGTTTGTACCAAACTTTTTAAATTTAATATAGTCAGAATTATTCATTTTACCATCTCATAATATTCTCTATCTTTTATATGGTCATACATTTTCCCCTTCTCAATAGATATGACAGATAAACTACTCTATGTTCCCCTAATTTACTTATAATAACACCCTTTAGGTTTAAATGTTTAAATTATGTTTAAATGTTAAAAACCCATTTTGACCTATCTTGGTATAGGGTGAGAGATATTGGTCCATGCCAAATTTTTGCCTTACTATTTTTCAGTTTTCCTAGCAGTTTTTGTCAAATAGTGAGTTCTTACCCCTAAATCTGGGATCTTTGAATTTATCAACACTAGATTGCTGAGGTCATTTAACCCTGATCTATTCCATTTGTGCACCATTCTATGTCTTGAACAGTACCAGATTGTTTTGTACTATTTTATAGTACAGTTAAGATTCAGTACTGCTAGGTCATCATACCTCACATTTTTTCACTAATTCCCAAGATATTCTTGATCTTTTGTTCTTTCAGATGAATTATGTTATTTTTTCTATCTCTATAAAATATATTTTTGGTAGTTTGATTATAAGGACATTGAATAATTAAGTTAATTTAGGTAGGATTACAGGACATGAGCTTGTAGTGCCTTGTGTTATACTGGAGATGTTAAATTTAAGTGGAAATGAAGCCCCAAAGCCCCTATATGCCTTATCTCCTTATCTGGTTGGCAAATGGTTATGGGTAAATTCTTATACTTCTCATATTCCCCATGGGACTTAACATAATGCTAGGTACTCTGGGTAATAAAATTGAAGGAATAGAAAAAACTCGAGAGGCTGTATAAGGCACCATACTTCCTTTGAGCTAATTTCATAGATAATGTAACTTGGTATTAGGTCAGAAAGAGGAAGTATTTTGCTCAATTATACCTGACAACAAAGCCATATCTAAATTCACTCAACTCTGTCTCAACTTGAGTAAATGATATAACAGGAATGCAAATACTTTTAGATTGATTTACAAGAGAAGAATAGGAAAAAGAAGTGGGGAGGAGATTACCCTTACCAATTTAGGCAATCTTGTAATATTAGAGAAATAACATTCAGTGTGTGTGTATGTGTGTGTGTGTGCACGCGAATCTAGAATTTTACTAGGAAATGAGTACACAAACACACATATACAGAGAAAACCTTTACCTATAAAGGTCTTTACAAATGTATTCAGACTTGACTAGTTGTAAAAGACAAAGAGTAGATAAGAATTTTCTAACAATTTTCTAACAAGCTATTAATTCAAGTGATCCTTTTACAGAAGTGTGAACTCTTATTTTCTGTTGATGGATTAAAGACCAGTAGAAAATTAAACACTACTCTGAGGACCATTTAAAAAGCTGAGTTACTATCTCTGCAGGAAGTTTAAACCAGTAAAACTCAAGAGGAACTGAGTTCCTGGTGAGGCATGTAGAAGACTCATAGAGATGAAGAAAGGGAAATCATGAAAAACTTTGTTTAGAGGAGAGGATGGAAGAGTGGGCAGTGGGAATTATCCATCATTAAGAAGAGCTAAGTCTGGGGGGAAGGCTATTGAGGCAGAGAAGGTAATGAGGAATGTCACTAGGATGGCGTGTCTGATCACCATATACTGTAGCAATCATGTATATCCTTTCTCCCCATGAACTCTCTAGACTTTCCTTCTGAGTATAGAAAAATCTGCTTATTTATCTTTAAGTGTCTCATTTGTTTTTATAGGTAATATAAAGATTAAAATTGGGGAAACTGAGGCAAGCAGAAATTAGCTTCCCTCTGCAAGGAGTATTATATTTTTAGAGGTTTATTAAAAGGTTAAGGAATAAAGAAAATTACAGAATAAGAAAGCACGTGTCTAGGCCTAGAGAGGCCTAGACACAACCTCACCTACATCATGAAAGACCGTCTGCTTGCAAGTGGAGACAGTAAAGAAAAGAGAGGCCCAAAATCTTTCCCAATCAGGTTAAATACCCCATCTTGATCTCTGCCCTGGTGAGAATTCAGTGATATTACAAAGCATTCTGGGGAAGTGGAGCAAGGACTTCTGGGGATTGAAGTCCTGGATTCAAGTCTTCATTTTTACAGTAAGCCTTTGTACACTTATTGAAAAAAAGAAAGCAACTAAGGTGAAAGAATAGAGAGAGAGAGAGAGAGAGAGAGAGAGAGAGAGAGGAGAGAGAGAGAGAGAGAGAGAGAGAGAGAGAGAAAGAAAGAAAGAAAGAAGAAAGAAAGAAAGAAAGAAAGAAAGAAAGAAAGAAAGAAAGAAAGAAAGAAAGAAAGAAAGAAAGAAAGAAAGAAGAAAGAAGAAGGAAGGAAGGAAGGAAGGAAGGAAGGAAGGAAGGAAGGAAGGAAGGAAGGAAGGAAGGAAGGAAGGAAGGAAGGAAGGAAGAAAGAAAGAAAGAAAGAAAGAAAGAAAGAAAGAAAGAAAGAAAGAAAGAAAGAAAGAAAGAAAGAAAGAAAGAAAGAAAGAAGGAAGGAAGGAAGGAAGGAAGGAAGGAAGGAAGGAAGGAAGGAAGGAAGGAAGGAAGGAAAGAAAGAAAGAAAGAAAGAAAGAAAGAAGAAAGAAAAGAAAGAAAGAAAGAAAGAAAGAAAGAAAGAAAGAAAGGAAAGAAAGAAAGAAAGAAAGAAGAAAGAAAGAAAGAGAGATCTTTCATTTATATGTTTTTCCAGAATTCTGTCTCTGGCCCAAAGAAGGCCCAAAAAAGAAGGCTCAACAGAGACTCAAAAAAGGGGAAAGAATTGTAAAAATAGGATATTGGGAGACACTTCTGGTTAAAGATCTCATTTTATTGTGATAGATAAATCACAGGACCAGAGATCTGCAGGTTTCCCCCAATTCAAACCCTGATTATTGACACTGAGAGGTTTTTAAAGGCAGAAAGAAAAATTTACAGTGTATGGGGTGAAAACTTACAGGGATCACTCGAGGTGGGGCAAAAGTGACTTCGTAGGTCATGGACAGGTCAGAACACTTTTTACCTGGGCTTCCTTACAGGTAATTCTTGACATAGTATATCCCAACCCCCATTTCTGAGAAATCCTCACGTCCCACAAGAGGTCTCTGGGACCTTTGGATGATGTATTCTGGTTCCTGTTACTTCCTACATGAATTGGTTTGATATAAGTACATTACAAAATGTGTTGCACACCCTTGAGGATTAACATAGTAATTTATGATTAATATGGTAACACACACTTAAAATTACTATAACAACATATATATTTCAAATTGTAACTTGGATATTACCCTGGGATTACATTCTTAATCTGGGTTACAATGCACAGATTCTTGCATGGAACTAGATTCTTACTACAAATCAT